>NW_019416464.1:127711-299013 GCF_000390285.2 Anoplophora glabripennis | reverse complement strand
AATCCTTTAGATTTCTTTCTCTGGGGGCACATTAAAAGCAAAGTTTACAGCACTCCACCTGATACCTTGGAAGATCTGCGAGGACGAATCATTAATGTATGTCGCGAAGTAACACCGCAAGTGCTCCAGAATGTTCGACAACGGTTTGAAGACAACCTGTATCATTGTATGCAAGTTGGCGGACAACATTTTCAGCATTTACTTGACTAATACCGTAAGTTTTGAAGTAAAATTAAATCGATTTTCGCATTTCTCGTCAAAAATATTGTTCGTATTTTCAAAGCTGCATATTTTCTAAAATAATGAATCGATTTTCAAAAAGTAAGAATCGATGTATAGAGAATTAAAAGCCCTTTCTAATGACCCCCCACTTGACCCCCATTCCCATTTGAAAAAATTTAGGGGATAGCACCCCACTTAGGGGGTTGAAGATTTTGGATTGAAGTTCTGTAATGCCTTGCGGTACGTTTTCGATGGGCTACCCTGTATTTTTTAAAAGATGAAGATACAAATTTATTATAGTTGAAATGCAAATTGTCAATATAGGATCTCAATGTGTAGGTACACTGTAGGATCTGTTGAAGTATTTAATTGGTGATTGAATTTTGAAACTGTAACAGTGCCAACAGAATAAATTATTGCAATACTAATGATATTTTCGGATCCATCGCAAACCACACTATGTGTATTTATTTAACTGTAAAAAATTTACTATTTTTTTTACTCGGCATTTACAAAAAAATCGGAATCAATAATACCCTTTTTTTAGGTAACAACATATTGCATTGTTGATCTTCAATTCGATGTTTTATGTTAAAACAATCAGTTGGATTGTTTACTGATTAAATCATCAGGTATGGTTAATATACTTAACGGTGAATGCAAATATTGACAGCCTGATCAAAGTATTACTCATTGTACTTGTTAAATAATGCAGATTAAGTCATAATTATGTTAAAAAATGGTTTTTGGAAAGACAATCATTATTGTAAGTACAACATTACCATAAGTAGTTAATTTACAGACATTAACATATATCGAATAAGGCCGATCAGTGAAATAAAATTGTAATAATTAGAGACAAGTGCAAGCGCAATTACCTGAAAACCAGCAAAAGCTAATTGTTACGAGACGTTTCCTCCGTTTTAGTACCAATTCGGGCGGCACGGTAGCTCGTTTCATAAAATAAATATAAAATTATCGGCCGGCCGTACGGAGGAAATGAGCACCAGTGGGAAAAAGGCGATCCACGCTTAATTAGTAGTGCCGTGTCCGTTTTCTTTCCGGTAATGATGGATTGAAGACTCGTATTTAGATGTGGATGTGATAAGAAGTCTAATTAATGGCCGTGCATACGGTAATGACGTGCCAGCTCGCGGTCCAAGTGGGCTTGGGTTCGTTATGGCCGCCTAGGACAGGTGGTCCGACACCGGGCCGTTTTTTCGATGTTCGGTTGTCTTGGCCTTTACGGGGCCCGCTCAGATAATCTTATCTCGGACAACAATTTATCATTTACAACTCATAATTTATAAACGCTTTTTGGGTTTGGGGAATTCTGCACTGCGAGCTGGCTCGGCCACCTGACCACCCGAATTTTCTAAATTCGGGTGTAGTTCGCAAGAGGACCGACAGAGGGCGCAATCGCTCTCCGTTGATTTCGAGAAGGTGTGACTTGATGAAGACAAATAAATATCAAACAAAAGTGTTTAACAGTGCTGAGAGTTTAAATAAATTTAATGAAATTTTCACCCGCCTGACATTAAGTGAAAATGTATTCAATAATTTCAATGCATTCACTCAGTATCTTATGTCAGTATGTGTTCAATCACACCAATTGTTTCAGTGCAGGGAGAAAGACTGATCTTAAACACTTTTAGGAAATCTTTGGACCTATGTTTTGTGCATAAAAATCATTGCAAATATACAGGGTCGTTGATATGTATGGAAACGGTCGATTATCTTCTAAAGATACACAAACATTTTGGGGTTTTTTAAAATCTATTTTAATATAAATCATGAAACAAAGTTGCATTTCTTCAATGGAACACCCTGTATATCATTCGATATTTCAATTCTTCTCGAATTTCGAAATAAAATTCATACAGGGTGTCCCATAAGCACATGATCAAAAAGGTACTGCGACATTCTTTGGCTCAAAAGAAGACGAATTGGACCTAAGTTCCATTAAGAAAAAATGTCTAGCTCTTCTGCTATTTACTGTCAAATTTCTTTAAAAAAAATACGTTTTTTGTAATATCTGGAGAATGTTAAGATGGATTTTAATGAAACTTGCTGTGGACTTGTTCCTAAGTAAGACTTATGTTTTGATGAAACAACCGCATCCATCCGCCTTGGGCTAGTGGTAAATTCTTGAGTGTCATGGTACAAGAATTACCAGAACTTTTTATTTGGTAGCTAGAATTAATTCATTTTATTTTTATTGATGCATCAGTCCTTTTTCGAGATTTTCGTGCTCTTGGTAAAATCTTGTAGCATTCATAGTTTTTAGAATTTTTTTTTTCAATTTTAGACAATAATTATCACTGCTACTCAAGTAGAACAAATACTCACTACAATTACTACTATCGTGGTACCTATAGCACATCTTATACCTAAACTTAACCGTTTTCGAGATATCGAACTTTGCAAAAATTTAAATAAATTATACAATAGTTATTTATGCTACTAGTGTGTTACGAGTGCCATATAAAATTTTATCCAACACTTTCATATAATTTCGTTTTAATAATAAATAAAAGTAACTTAAAATTTGAAGTTGTCAATGTCAGAAAAAGTAATTTAACGAAATGAATGTGTTTTTAAATATTACAAAGGATGCGAATATCAACCTAAACTGTGTTTGTTGTCAGTAAACAAACAATATTTTTTGAGTTGAAATCATGTTGAAATCCTAAAACCAAGACTGAAAAAATGGAAAATGTGGCAATTCCATTTGAAATTTTAGAAAAAGCTAATGCGGTTACTGCAGGGTTACTGAGAAATCAAAATCTATATAGAACAAAGAACTGAAGGAATTTTAAGATTGGAAAATCAAAGAAGGGGTGAAATGTGTAAATGAAGATGTCTTGCTGGCTTATTTTTTCAATTTAAGTGAGAAATTAGCTTCATCCACATTGTGGACTAAATATTCCAAGTTGAAGTCAACTTTGAGAGTTTACAAGAACATTGAAATTTCTAAATTCGGAAGACTAGTGGCATTTCTAAAGTTTAAGCATAAACATATTCAACCAAAAAATTCCAAGATCTTAGAAAGAGAACAAATCGAACAATTTTTGCGTGAAGTCATAGACGAACATTATCTTATGAATAAGGTAGGTTCTACTGAATAGTTTAACTGAGTTTTATTTATTAAATTTGTTGTTTTTAGGTGGCGTTGATATTAGGAGTTTTTGACACCTGCCGTTGCGAGGAATTGACCCATTTAAGTATAGATAATATAGAGGACAAAAGGCAGTATATCCACATCAAGATTTCAAATACTAAAACGAACAAACTAAGGAGCTTCGCTGTGTTAAATGAAGGATTTTGTGTTAATCCAATTGAATTAATTAGAAAATATTCTAAGCTAAGGCCTCAAATGTGAAGCATAAAAGGTTTTTTTCCAATTTTCAAAAGGGAAAATTAATAAGCTATCAAAAATCCCTAATGTTGTTGCGCGATTTTTGGGCTTGACAGATTCTAATTTATATACAGGGCATGGCTTGGGCCGCGCATCTGCAACTCTCTTGGCCATGTTGTTATATAGAAGAGTCAGTTTCCAGCAAAATTGATATTGCTGAAAAGGTACAAGGGGTGCAGATTAAAACTTACTTTTCTTTTCTTTTTATTCTGGCATAACTATTGTTTTCATAAAATTGAAATTGAAATTGATGCATTATTGAGTAAAATTGAGCGAAATTTGTGCGAAATTTTTTTAGAGTGCATATATCAGCAACCCTGTTTAAAAAGTCCAAGCGAACTTCTACCCCTCCCGCCCCTTTTACCACAAGCAATTATTATCCAGCTCCGACACCATCGTTGCTTTTTGCACCGCTCCAACTTACGCTGTTCCGTGGTGCTGTGGTAAATTATCCGGTTTTTATCATCACCGACCGCCAACCGAAGGAAATGCCTGAAGATCCGAGGCATTTGCGTAATTACCAGCGGATGTGAAAACATCGGCTTTTTCACTACCCAGAACCCTTCGGCGCAAACACCACGACTGCCATCCGGTGGTTGTCCACGCTGACACCATCAGCAGCGTGTTGCGGCCTTCTCGGAACTCGCGCTTCGCCCGAGAGCACCTCTCTATCGGCTGCTCCTTAGGCGGAGGCGATAATGTCGAGCCGACTTAATGAAACATGTTGGCGTAATTAAGTAATTGTCGGAAAAAAGGCAGTCACATGCAAAAATGCCAACAAGCGCCGGTGGATAATTTATCGCCTCTGTCCGCGAAGGCGACGAGACGATGGCGTTTTGTTGGTCTGATATTTGAAAGCGCACGGAAAGTACGAAAATCTGTCAGGAAACCAGGAAAGGATTCACGTTTGAGACTTTACATTTTCTAAAAATTAACTACAGCGATGAAACTGTACGGATAATTGTACAGGGTGTTTTTGAAATAGGTGCGGTCCTTGAAAAGGGTGATAGTGGGCAGGAAATTGAGCGACTTTTATTAAGCAACTGGTGGTTTAAAACATCACGACTTAAATTGAAAAAAAAAAATCACATGAAGATTTAACCAAATTTAAAGCCATCCCTCGTGTGGCAGCCAGCTGCAGTTTTGCTATCGAAGCTGCTGCGCGTCGCAGTGCGAAAGCGTTAATGACGATTTTGACATTCTCCATATCTGCCAGTTCTTGATCAGAAAATATTTTATACGCCCGCCGGCTAAGTAATACTGTAACACATAACTAATGAACATAAGACACACTGACCTACCATCAGATTTGCTTGACTGTGGAAGTCACGTGGAATGTCAGCCAATTAGAGAAACGCTTCACACTTGTAGCGAGTTCGAAGCATTCTGACCATTCACGTGCACAGGGTCGGCTTATATTTATGGTTAATTTTTTTAATTAATTTTCTCGAGTACAGAAGAATTTAGACCATCAGCTGCTTAATAAAAGTTACTCATTTTCGTGAAGTTTATCACCCTTTTAAAGAAATGCACTTATTTCAGAAACACCCTGCAGTTTGCACATATGTAAAGATCGCTATCGTGACGATAAGGTAGAGATCACTAACGGTCTCTTTCCAAACTATTTTAAATTTTTCAAGCAAGCGAACATAAATTTATTGCATCCTCACCCAACTTTAGCCTTCCAATTAGGCTCAATTAGGCATAACTGCAGCTTTTTCATACAGCTACCACCTTCAGATTTTCCTTTTCTGAACAGCATATAGTACTTAGATCCTTGGACGATCTCCACAGTATGTTTGCGTTAACTACTTTGATGGTCCTTTTAGGAATTTCTAAGAATGCCTTTACCCAGGAGTTCATGGTCATCATTATTGGATCTTCTCCTTTATTTAGTGTTAATAACACAGCTGACAATGCCGTGGAAGGGTTCGAGTCTGTGTCTGTCATATTGATTTGACTTACCAGTTTACCACATCATCCAAACAACTATATACCAACTTGTATTTGACTTCTGCTTGAAATACTGCAAGGAAGACCATCAGGATTCAGCTTCCTTGCACCTAGGCCTCTATTCCGGCTCGTGTTCCGCTGTTCATTTTGGAACCATCTGTTCCTATCCCAACTTTACTCTACGTACGACGCTGGGTCTATTTATATATTAAGATGAACAGGACCATTCCAGGAGAAGATTTATACTTGCACTCCTTGATTGAAAAAAATGTTTTGCACCACTATGTGGTACCTATAAATCTCAGATACTTCATATTTCAAATACCAAATTTAATAAGTTTCTCTACTTGTCGCAGTATTTGTTGTAAAAGTCTTCACTTTATAATTTATTCACATTTAATTGTACTAAAATCGCAACTATTCCTCAAAGATCTGCAGGACAATATGAAACAGCTTAGAATAATTTAAAAAAATGGTGTAGTGAAAATAATATTCAGAACGCATTTGAAAATATTTTAGGTAGGAACTGTTTTTTTTAATACAAAGTCGTGAAACTTCCCTACAGTATGGTCAATTTACTATATGGTGAAAAGTACATTGACTGTTAAAGAAAATGTTAATATAAAAAGATCCTCAAAACTAGTGCTCTATTTGAAAACTAAATCGATTGGGTATCCTCCAAAGAATTCTGAGAAACTAAAAAATGAAACAATTGTACAAGAAGCCTTCAATTAATACTTTTTTTATGCAGATAGTTGACGTTACTCTATAATGAGAGTGTATTAGTTTTTCTGTTATTTTCCGGATTATTTTAATAATGACAGCACAAGATATAGAAGACAAATATTATCTCCTTATCATTAAAATTGATCCATTTTCGGTGGGATTTCAGGGTATCTCAGAAACTACTGAAGATATGATAAATGTTACGCCACGTTCTAGAGCTCGATTTTCATGGCAAACTCGACTGTCAAATCAAAAATTTGTTATCTTCATTTGTTTTTGAGTTACAGGGCATTTCTCGTTATTGTGACACTTTTGAACATGTCTGTAGCTCAGCTATTGAATAAGGTACAGTTAAGGTGAAAACTGCTCAAGACTAATTCTTTGGCGTACAATTGAATGCTGGTATTAGATTTTTAATAGGTCTTTATATTCCGGATATTTTTTTAAATGGAAATCGTAGCTGGTCACGACCTAAAAAGATGGAGATTTTTTTTGCTTTTCAGCAATATATCACATGCTACAGTTATTTTTACAAACACAGGAGATACGGGGTGTACGAGAAACAAACGAAGATAGCAAATTTGTGATTTGACAGTTGAGTTTGCCATGAAAATCGAAGTCGAGAACGTCGTGTCAGATTTATCATATCTTTCAATCGTCCAATTAGGTTATCTCGTTACCCTGGCGTGGTGGATGGCAGTATGGCGTATGGTGTGCTTTGGAGTTGGACAAGTATCGGTTTATCTGGTTATTCTAGTGAAAATTGTATTTAAATGCAGTGATTTAATTACAATAATTAAAGACAATATATTAAGTCTCGATTAATATTTGGTTAAATAAACGGATAGTTAAATTGTTATCTATAATTACGTATTTGTAGCGTACAATATAGGTTATGGCAATTTATTTATCCGATCAGTAAACCAATTAATATCGCGAATATCAAATTGCATCACCCGGTATACTATCAAAAAAAAAATTAAAAATGTAGATTTGAGACATTATTAGCTGCAACTCGGACTTCTCTCACTCATTTCTGATGCAATAGTTTCACTCAGTTGTACCTACTCATACTAATTGAGTGAAACAAATTTCACTCAATCGGATGTGGACAGAAATTGTTACATTATTGAGTAAAATTGAGTGAAATTTAAGTGAACCTTTTTTACAGCCCTATTTCAAGCGTGCTAAAACAATTTCCAACAGTTAAACGCAATCTAATATGAATCGAAACAATGAATTTTCAACCTTATGTAAGCATTGTCCTAGAAGTAACGCAAAAAATTCGTATTTTATTTTGTGTTGCGTTTCCACGAAAACGCTAAATCACGTAATTAGTAATAGGAATTATCGTTTTGTCAGGTTGCTTAAACCTTTTTTGCGTTTTGTTTCATAAACCTATGACGCCATCGACATTTTTTTAAATAGCACTACCCAATTTTTAGCCCTCTTGAAGGGAAATGCGTCGATATAGGGTTTAGCCTACTTTACTTCGACAGGTGCGGAAAAAATAGACAAATGTTAATTTAATGTAAAGAATGCAAAAAAAACTTAAGGATTTTTAATTTTCGACTGTTAGAAACTGTCTTGGATTGCTCTAGGAACAAGGCAATTTGAAATTTTCGAGCAAAGAAAATGTTATAGGTTGGTTTGAGTTGTAAACAAGTTTTCAAAAAAAGTTATACCTATTGCATATTAATAAGGAAAGCCTTTCCCATTCCAGTAATTGAAATGTTTTTCTGGCACTTGAGAGACAAATTCAGAAGGTCAACATTCTATGAAGGGTTTCGAAAAATATATTCTATACTTTACAAAAAAAAATAAGCCGACAACTGACGACTAATAAATATGTCCTTTTCGGCTTATCGCTGCGACAGGCAATCCTACAAAACTTATCAATTTTTACGTTTCACAAGCCACTTTCCTCGATACGTCGTATCGGGAAATAAATAGCCGACAAGGTTGCGATAGCCTAGTTGGTTCTGAAAATGACTAATTGTATTCAAAACACAATCGGGTAACGACAAGGTGACAGTCGAATCCACTTAATGTGGCCATTACAGCCCGTGTACAGATAGCAAGGTGGCGGCGATAACGTCGACCGAACTGTACGCGCAATTTCTAATGGGCATGCAGGTTGATAAGAAGAACAAGCGGGTGCAGTGATACCAACGCCTCCAATGGGGTCGCGGCGCGCTACCGCGTCACGTGATAGCGCGCTGACGCGTTTGGTGATATAAAATGGCAAAAACGTGTAAATAAATATGGAAAGACAAACAAAGTAATTTTTTAGAATCACATCAGGAAAATATATTTGTTTGAGATGTAATGTGTTCCGTTGAAAACAAATTCCTCGACAAATTCTTCCGTAGCTTTGGTCTCTGATATTAATAGTAGTCAAGTAGACAGATGTTTATGAGTCATAAACCCCAATTCTTTTTTTAAATTGATTACGAATGTGTTATAGAGCAATACATTAAAATGCACGAGCATCACATAGTAAGGAAAAAATGTTATTAACAATTTACGTCGCCGAAAATGCTTTTTTATGTTTTTTGTTCAATATTGGTTGTGGCACTTTGCGAAGAAAATATCAGATCATTTTTGTTTAAAATAAAATTTTTTACAGGGTAGCGTCGCTCCAGTTATTTTTTGTGCTATAAACAAAAAATGTCAAACTTGATGTTTTTCTTAAAATTGTTGTCAATTTTTTAAAAATTAATCGAACCTCATTGATCTTTCGGAAAATACTACTTTGTAAAATTCGATTTTACTGATAGTCCAGGAAATATAGAGTTGGACGCGACTTTTTGTTTCGGCAAGCTGAATTTATCACTATAGATGCTACATATTATTATTATGTACAATAACATATTAGTTTCCAAAGTCATAAAAATGGGGGAAGATTGTTTACAGGGTGGTTCATTGTAACGAGCGTTCAAATAAGAACGTGGTCAAGTTGGTTCTGAAAATTTGGACGTAAGGCGTAGCGTATAGCAAATGAATATTGAATATTTTCGTTTTAAAAAGCGTTTAAAATGGTGTTTTCTCAAGAACAAAAAGTGTTTATCATAGAGTCCTACTTTAGAAATGGACGCAAGATTGATGGAATATGGAAGTATTCTATTGAGGAATGTTTCATAGAATTTCAAAATCAATTTCCCGGCGTTGTTGAGTACAAAATTTTTCAAAGTGCAGTTCAGCGTTGTGTTAATGTTTTTCGTGAAACGGGCAGTGTAACAAGAAAAGAAGGAAGCGGCCGACCTAAAAAGCGGACTGAAGAATTAAAAGAAAATGTCCAACAAATAATGGAAAATGCGCCAAGAACTTCTGTACGTGTTTTATCACAAATGGTGGGAGTATCAGTCGGTACCTGCCACACAGTGTTAAAAAAAGATTTGCGTTTGTTCTCCTATCGTTTAACTTGTCAGCAAGAACTTCATGAAGTTGATTTTCCGCGACGGGCTGTATTTTGTGAATGGTTTTTAAACAACTACGGTGAACTTCATAATATCACCTTTTTTTCTGATGAAGCCTGGTTTCATTTAAGTGGTTACGTAAACTCACAGAATATGAGAATGTGGTCTTCTGAAAAACCAGATAACTTTTTTGTCGAGGGCCCTCTACACGCTCAAAAAATTGGAGTTTGGTGTGCTCTCAATCGAAGGAGGATTTATGGACCTATTTTTTTTAATGGTACTCTTACTGCGCAAAGGTATAGAGAAGAAATTATCGCTCCTTTTGTTAACCAGCTGGAAGAAAACGAAATTACAAACTTTTACTTTCAACAAGATGGCGCAAGGGCACATACGGCAGGCGAGACGATGAATATGTTGAGGGAAGTTTTCCAAAATCGACTAATAAGTCTCAATGCTGAACATGAATTTCCACCGAGGTCATGTGATATTACGCCGTGTGATTTCTTTTTGTGGCCTTACCTTAAAAACACTATTTTTGAACTGCCTATTCCTGATTTAAACCATCTGCAGGCTCGACTTATAGACAAGATTCGTGAAATTAACAATACCCCGAGCATCTTAGAAAATGTCTTTAATTCTTTGAGGAACAGGTGTGAAAAGTGCTTGGAACAAGGAGGGGGACACTTTCAGCAGCTGCTTTAATTTATTGTTATAACAAGGAGGGGGACACTTTCCGCAGCTCCTTTAATTGTTTGTTATTGTTATCACGATTATTCTTTAAAATAAAGTTATAAAGTCATTAACGTTATTGAAACTGACAGCTGCTATACAGCTCGTTGAGAAATGAGGTTAAGTTGGTCGCTATAAGCTACTCCTTACGTCCAATGTGTCAGAGCCAACTTTGACCACGTTTTTATTTGAACGCTCGTTATAATTTTTACGTAAATTCAGGTTTTTCGCTTATAACTTTTTTCTGTTCATTTCCACGAGAAAACAGTAAAGTGCTTTTTTTTCGTCTTCAAAAGACCTACAAAACGAGCCTTCGAGCGTCAAAATATATTGATTAGATCAAAAGTTATAAACAGAATACGTTTACATATATACATACATATATAAGTAACATATATAAGTTGCGTTATTATTACCAAAACGTTTTGGCATCGCATCCTCTCATTCCTTATCACTGTTTAATAAGTCACACGAAATCTGGAATCGGTAGTTTACAAGTTATGGCCTTATAAATAAATTAACTAATTATTAGTCTAGACGATCCCGAGGATCTTCCGCAATCGCACTGATTTTTTCATGGTAGATTTCATAATAATACATTGAACTCTATAATTTTTTTTTAATTCCAAATTTGCAACCTGGATTTTTTTTTATTTTTTAGCCTTAGTTGCAAACGACGCATGAGCGTGATATAGTTACATATTATTACATATTCGGAAAGCTTATGAAAAGAGTTTTAAGTTAAAAGAAAATCGTCAAGATTCGTTGAAAACCAACGGAGTTACAGAGTGTCAAGTATATTATTTTCAAGCGAATTTCCCTTATTTAACGGCAGGACTATGAATATTATCGTCATTTTCTTCGGACTCGCTGTCGCTCGCTTCCCCCACCCTTCCGCCGCGCCACGGCTCGCTGAAAATCAAGCGACCTACTGACTTTTGACAATATTTCTTATGCACTTGACATACTTCCACGAATAAAATATTTTTACCTGGGAAAGTACTCGGGTTGCCGGTTATGACAGTATTTTTTTGCCGCTACCAACCTAATTTGTTTAACAATTGGCCGTCAACTTTGACAGTCTGTAACTCCGTTATTTTTCAACGAATCTTGATGATTTTTTTTTACTTAATGCTCTTTTCATAAGCTTTCCGAACACGTAATAGTATATCACTATATCACGCTCGTGCGTCGTATATTTCATTTTGCAACTGGTGGTCATAGTTTTTCACATGAATAAAAAACTTAGTTTTCAGCATTTGAAAAAATGAAGTTATATAATACTGGGATACCATGCATAATTAAGAATAACTTAAAATGAGAAGAAATAGGTCCTATTTCAAAACTCTTTTTATATTTTTGATATTACTAAAGTTACTAAAGAAAGAACTTGTATTAAATGAGACTTTAACAGAATTAAGCAAATTCTAGTAAATTTAAAAAATATGTTCTTAGAAATCCTATCCTATGAAGTTAACCAATGTTTTTTTTAAATAAAAATCTAAGTGTGTCATGATATCAAATCTCATAGACAAGATTCTTGACTGAGGATATTTTCTTAAAAAAATTATATTATTATTCAATGATTCTAATATGTAAGGTGTGATTTTCAATTAATTATATTTAGATATAGGTATAATTTTTAATTTTTAGTTTAAATAATTACACAAGCCGACAAAAATTAAAAAAAAGAAATAAACTGAGAAAGCAGACAATACGTCCCCGAAGGTTTTTGATGCGCCGGATCAGAATCTGGCCTCAGAATTGACCCATCATCCTAGGTTTCCGATATATTCTAACCTAAATGAGTAAAAACACGGTTTTTTGCTATATTCAAGGTTATGTGACATCGCGAATAATTTTTGTTTCTAAAAATTAATTACACCACCGAAAAGTAGATACTTACACTTCAAAACCCTTCTTTCGATTTGAAAAAATATTCATTTTTCGCCAAAATATCGTTAATTGAAACTTACTACTTCAGCTACTTTCTTACAGCATGGCCAAATTATGAAATGTTTTAGGAAGCAGACATAACTGATTTTTATGTTTTTTGGGTCGTTGAATTCGAATCTAACCTCAATATTTTCCAATGACCTCACGTTTTTGAGATTTCCTAACCTCATGGTCAAACTGAACGAATTTCGGCAAGCATGTAATGACATGAAATCGCATGTTTGTAACCCCTAAGCCATTAGGTCCATGTACTCAGGCTCCAAAATTTTAAACTCTCCAGGTTAACCCATCGTGGGTTTAACCCTCGCTGGTTATTGCGCATTTAGGTTAACGTGTCGTAGGATATAGCGCATTATGATGAACCTGTCATGAGCTTAGCATCCGAATGTAACAGCGTGTATACCTAAGTATCAGCTTCATTTAGTAGTGTTTTCGCAATTTTAGGTTAGAAAATCTTGAAATATTGAGGTTATGGAGCAGGTCCGCCGGTGTTTACAAATTCAGCAACTCAAGAAACATATAAGTCCTTTATATCTCGTTTTTGGATAAACTTTGTTTGTTTCCATGTTGTAACGAAATCGCTGATGTACTAAACTTCAGTCTATCATAGCTCTATGGAAAAGAAAAGATTTTCAAAAAAATCGAAGTGCGCTTAAATGGTAGGTAAGAGTGGTACTTTGAGATGGTTTAACGCGATTTTAGAAAAAAAATTAATTCACGTTTATCTTAGGATATCTCGAGAACCTAGGGTGATGGGCCAATTCTGAACTGGGATTCAAAATCAGCGCACCAAAATCCTTCGGGTACACTAGGTACACCAGGTTTCTGGTTTTGAAAGTTGTCGGCCTGTGTTATTCATCGACAAAACTCGTTACGTTTAGCAGAATCTTCCGGTTGTAGGTGTTGTACTGTCTGTACATAGTACGGATATATGCCTTTCTCCTAGAGGATTTTTATTACTCTTTTCTGTGCTATAATTGAGTAGCAATTCTTCGTGAGCTGGTAGCTGCATCATCTTCTATTAGATCCAAAATATATTCGACTTTTTCTAAACCTTGTTGATGAGCTCGTTCATATGTTATACTCCCACTCAGAAGCTTTTCGGTTTTACACAGATTGTGGAAAATACATTTTTATCAGGACATTTGGTATGTGGAAACGTTGACGATATTCTTTAACAGCAGCATTAACATTCCCATGACAAAAACCGTGAACAAACACCATATTTGCATCCTCTAAATTCGAATAAGTTCTTGGCATTTTGTAATTCTTTGATTGTATAAACGTGCAATCAAAAACTATTGCCTCATAAAATGACACTGACACTACCTTTGAATTTGAAAACAAATGAAAATCGCATAACAACATTAGATTATGTGTCGAGGCATGTAGCCCGCGGTGTAGTTGTTTACCACATATTTATCAATGAGATTTAGATATGTCTTGCATACTTACCTAGTTTTTTGGTATCAAGGAGCATTGACTGACTCCATTTGACACGATTTTTAGTAAATAAAGTGGTACCTGATATTAAACTAGCAAATAATAACAAAAAAATAAATGAAACAGTAGTAGAGTTCTTAATGCTGATGAAAATGTGTATCGAAAACAGTTATTAATTACTCCAAAGAGCCATATCTAAAATGCAGAAATAGACTGACAAATTATTGTGGCTGCATTCTGTGTTGTTCCTGTTCAAAGTGACTTTTTAACTTAGCCGCCATCCTTTCCGCCATCTCGAGCGGCAACCTCGCACATAACAATATTCCACCATAGAATTGTGTGTAATGAGTCCATGCAGATGATATTTCGAGATACAGCAAATCGCAGCGATGGGAACCGCGAAGTACAGTACTGATTGGCAATGCCCCGACGTCCCAGCTCGAAGTTTTCCTATGAGAATCGCGTCGCGCGTTAGAAAACTATAACAATAATAAACAATTGCCCCGATAAAAGTCTATCATTCGAATCGAACCGCTTGTTTGTTTAGCTCGGGCCCAATTGTACACGCGAGGAATGGTACGTCGCCTGTACACATGGAAATATATTTTCATATATTAGCATGCTTTATGGTGTGGCAGGATTAGATGCAGAGTGGGACTTGGAGACATTGGAGGCCTATATACAGCGTGGTAAAAAAGTTCTGCATAAAATTCATATTTTCGTTAAACAATTTTTTTTTCGAAAAACGGTGAGAACCGTCGATTTTTATTTGATTCAGGGCACCTTGTTATGTGGAAAAATTTTTTTTTCGATAATCCACTTACGGCAGCGATGACATAATTTTTTTTTAAATGACAACGCATATTTTTTTCGTTCGAAATTGATGACAGTGATAATTATCTAAACAACGGTGTGAAAATTTCGATGTCTTACATAACAATTTTTTTTAGAAAAATGCACCTTAAGTTCTTATAAGTGATAATTGTCTACTTACACTATTAATGGCTCCGAAAAGGACAAAGTTGACAAAATTACATTTCAAACGAGTAAAATTACACTAATGTTTGTGTAAGTCTAGCGAAATTGTTCGAATTGCCCACCCTGTACCATTTGGCATTGTCCTAAGCGTGTGTAAACGCCGTCTACACTTCGTTCAAGCATTCCCGGGTCGATTTGATTTATTTCAAAACGAATACGGTTTTTAAGTTCTTCCAAATCACCTGGTCTGTTTGTGTACACACGCGATTTCAAATAGCCCCACAAAAAAAAGTCTAGAGGTGTTAAATCAGGCGAACGCGGAGGCCACTCGATTGTTCCGCGTCGCCCGATCCACCGGCCAGTAAACGTGTTATTCAAGTACTCCCGTACTTGCACTCCATAATGGGGCGGTGCACCATCCTGCTGAAACCAAATTCTTTCCTCAGGAATATCAGGATCCTCGTTGTTCGGGAATAACTCTGCTAAGCTTGGGACCAAATCGAACCGCAGGAAATCCAAATAGCGAGCAGCAGTTAAATTTTCCTCGAAAAAATACGGGCCTAAAATACGACGCCCTATTATTCCCGCCCAAACGTTCACCTTTCGGGGGTGCTGATGATCTACTTCTTGCACCCAGTGCGGGTTTTCCTGAGACCAATACCGGCAGTTATGTCGATGCACCGATCCATTAAGATAAAAAGTAGCCTCGTCAGAAAAAATTATGTTCTTGAGGAAGTCGGGGTCTCCGTTACATCGATGCATTAAATCTTCACAAAAGTGGAGACGGCGGTCTGGGTCGTCCTCAGTCAATGCATGTATCAAGTGACCCTTATAGGGGTGAAATTTCTCTTTTTTGAGAAAGTTCACCACAGTTACATGTGAAATATCATTGTTCAATGCAATCGACCTTGTACTAGAATGAGGGTTGTCCTGGAGCTCCACCAGGATATTCAATCTAGTTTCATCATCTACTCTAGGACGACCCGCACGAGGAGCATCTTTCACACTACCAGTTTCCTCAAACCTTGCCAGTACCCTACTAACCGTAGATTGCGTAATTGGTGGTCTGTCAGGGTACGTTGCATTAAATAATTGGCAAGCTTCTTGATGGGTTCGTAACTTATCGCCGAAACCAATCATCCTCAAAATATCAATTCTTTCGCGTTCACTAAGTTTTGCCATTTCGAATTAAACGATTTCACCAAAGAATGTTAAATCGGTACTGATTTTTAGTCTTCAATATTTCAGGTAATCTACTCCTTTCAAGTAAACATTTCTTTGGATCTTTTTTTTTTGGGGAATTTATCGGCAAACTCGAAGACAAAAAGTCGACCTTAATTTGCTACATACTATTTGGATTTTGTGCGGTTGAACTTGGTTCTAAATTTTGCAGTTTAATCAGGATCCTGACAATATCTGATGAATAATTCCGCAAATATTACATAACACCAGTTGCAACTTAAGTTATCTGAAATGCTTTCTGCCGAATAAATTTTTTTCTAAGGCATTTGATCCGTAAACAGCAAATTATTGCATTCAAGAACTTAAGGTGCATTTTTCTAAAAAAAATTGTTATGTAAGACATCGAAATTTTCACACCGTTGTTTAGATAATTATCACTGTCATCAATTTCGAACGAAAAAAATATGCGGTCATTTAAAAAAAATTATGTCATCGCTGCCGTAAGTGGATTATCGAAAAAAAAAATTTCCACATAACAAGGTGCCCTGGATCAAATAAAAATCGACGGGTCTCACCGTTTTTCGAAAAAAAATTGTTTAACGAAAATATGAATTTTATGCAGAACTTTTTTACCACGATGTATACTGAAGATAGATAAGTCTTGATAGAAGAAGTTGGTGGCTAAAAATTCACCTACGAATATTAGGTATTATTCTTTCACTTGCACTACACTACAATGGATGGAGAAAAGTGTTGGTATCTACATCGGCAGAGATATCAGTACTGTAACCAAGGATTTACCTATACACTTTCGAAACAAACGGTTTGATGTAGAAGTGTCAAAGTGTTTTCATTGCATCTACTACTGATAAAATGTATTGTACTCGTACTTCTTTGGGTACTGTTCGAGTTGAAATTCGTTATTTGTTAACTGTCATCCCTGTGCATCTAAGAGTCATATGAATTCTGTTATTAGTCTACTGTGAATAACTTTGTGATAATTGAATGTTATTGTTAGTAGTGGTTAGTGCTCGGTTACATGCAGTCGAATTGTCTGCACGGTAGGGGAAGAACAGCTGTATTCATCGGCCTAGCTCCCTGACCTTCTCGTTCTCCAGACTTAAATGTTTTAGACTTTTCTCTAGCCTGGTCAGGTCAGAGTTCTTAAATAATTAATGAAAAGTAGGATGAAACGACTATTGTTAGAAACAAAAAATGTTGATATTGAAATTGGTCAGTACTTGTTTGCGAAAGGAAATCTGCCATGATTTCGAATCTGAAAAATCCAGTAAGCGTTGAAATTTTAAAAAACTTGATTTTATTCGTCATTAAAATGTCGTTGATGTACGAGGTATTACAAAAAGGCAGGCATTATGAAAAGCTTCTTAGAATGAAAAGCTTAGCATTTGTGCAAAATTTTAACGTCCTTGTTTGATATTTTGTTTGATTTTAATTTTCTTCTCAAAGGGATAGGATAAATTTTGCACATATATTTAATTTTATGTTATGAATTTTTTTTGAAAGAATCATTTCCCCAAAAACGTTTCGATCCCTAAAGTATGCAAGCTCATCAAATTTTATTTGAGGATAGTAGTACAAGAAAATTGCGAAAAATTACAAATATACTGAAAAACACTACAACTGTAAATAGATTTCAAATATAGAATAATTTCAGGACATGTTGCAATATATGCAAAAAAATAATTATGTCAAACCAATTGTATAAAAATTCTTCAAAACTGCTGCGAAATACATCGAAACACATCTAGTGGTATCAAAATACACCAGAGAAGTGCAAAATACGAGATCTGTTAAGAAAATGACCGAACTTTAGTTTTTTGAACTTTATTATTAATTTTATACATTATTGTAGACCAGGAAAATAAGCTGGAAAATGACCATTTCGCGACTTTTTGTTTGGGCAAGCTGAATTTATCACTATAGATGCTAAATATTATGTAGACTACAATAACATATTAGCTTCCGCAGTCATAAAAATGGGGGGAAGATTGTTTACAGGGTGGTTAATTGTATAATATAATAATATTTACGTAAGTTCACGTTTTTCGCTTATAACTTTTTTCCGTTCAATTCCACGAGAAAACAGTACAGTACTTTTTTTTCGTCTTCAAATTACCTACAAAACTAGCCGTCGAGCGTCAAAAATATTGATTAGATTAAAAGTTGTAAACAGAAGAATTTTGTTTGACTTTTGAATTAAACATTTATAAACTGCGTTATTATTACCAGAACGTTTTGGCATAGCATCCTCTCATTCCTTATCACTGTCTACTAACTCACACGAAATCTGGAATCGGTAAGTTGAATAGTTTAGCCTTAAAAACAAATTAACTAATTATTACACATTCCACAATCGCACTTGTTTTTTTCATGGTACATTTCATAATAATACATTGAAATCTATCATTTTTTTAATTTCAACTTTGTATCCTGGAAAGTTTTTTATTTTTTAGCCTTAGTTGCAAAATGAAATATACGACGTGATATAGTTATATATTATTACATATTCGGAAAGCTTATGAAAAGGGCTTTAAGTTAAAAAAAATCATCAACAACGGAGTTACAGCCATATCCATATATAGTCCAACTCTATATTTCCTGGCCTACTTTGACTTTCTGAAATATGACGAATGAAAAGCTTCATAATCCTACCAATCTATGTCTTCGAGTCAGACATTTTTTTTTCATTTTCATTTAGCAGTCCAAACTTCGAAATAACTCAAAAATCCACTAAATATTTTAAAATTCTTGGCATTTTGCTTAGTTTTAGATTTATCTCGTAGTAGAACATTAAAATTTTGCATGTTAAATTTTTCACGAGAAACTTTTCTCTAAAACATTTTATCGTATCTCATCTAGAAAAGACAAATCTGAAATCAAATATAAAACCAATGTAGGTTTAAGATATTGAAATTTTGCACAAACATTCAGTTTTTGATGTCACCTTATAGAAATCAGGAACATCGTACTTGAAATTAATTTTATTTTTACATCTTCTTAGAATGACTAGGCACTATTTTTTGTTCGTTTCCTGTACAATTCTCTTCATTACAGGCCTGTGGTGTACATTTTGCCCCAGTGACCCCGGCAGTTTTATGACCGACGCAGATTGCACTATAGTTTAATGGTTTGCTGTAAATAAAATAAACATGCTACTTGAATAAAGTAATCTATAGACGCTATCGGAAAATATTACCTCCCTCTGATCGCATGGGTAGATTTTTCGAGTATGCCCCCAGCCAAGAGCTCTGTTATCAACTCGATACGCGTTTTCCTTATCTGGAGAGTAAAAATTATAGTCGTATTATTTATATTCAGAACTTTTTTATGGGCGGTATTGTTATTGAGCAGCAATTTCCATAGTAGGAAGAATTAAACGCGTTATTTATAAAGTCGTAAAACGAAAATTGTGAAAGATGTAGTAACACGTTGCGTAGTTGAAAGTATTTTTATTGTGTCGTTGGTAAAGGTTTTATTGTTACATCTTAATAGCCATAAGTATCACCTAACGGTATTTAGAGAACAGCAGGAACTGAATTTAATGACAAAAATTAAATGAACAGCTTCGGTGTACACCAGGGCCCCACCTCTGGCCCTATCCCATTGTCATATTTACTAATGATCATTGTACAAGTTGTTTTCGAAGGTGGAGAATAATGGAAGTGGTTATAGCTGATACTAAAATAACTAGTCCCACAAAAAATTACTCCAAAAAACATTTTAAAAACAGGGATATTTACAGTTAACCCAAGTTGAAGAGATATTTGGTTTTGTAAATATTATTCGTACATTCGTACTAGCGCATCAGTGCTTGCGCTAATACTCTAACGTCCGTAGTTCTTTGACAAATTAATAATCGTGTTTGTTCTAAGTTTTGAAATCAGTTTTTTGTGGGTTGGTGTTAATTTAGATGTTAATGTAAGCTTGCTGTGAAATTTTTGTTAGTGTTTTATCATTTTTTTTTTCCAACACAGCAGCGGATACAACAGTAGGCATCATTTGTTCAAAATGGAATGTTCAAAATTTTGTACAAGCATCTCATCTGTTCTAAGAGGATTGTTAGCTTCGTTCAGCTAGCTCGTGATCATTGCAACTACAAGAAGACATGCCGGACGAGCTCGAACAAATCGTATGTTACAAGTTGAGGAAAAATGTTCTTCTTTGTCGAACCAGCCAAATTTCTTGTTAAGTCGACCATGTTCTGAAAAGAAAAAAAACATTACTTACATATATGGTTTCATTTTGAATAGGCAGTTTTCAAACACTCCCGGTTTATATAATAATACCGGACTATTTATTTAAATAACGTAACATTTACGTCAATTTTGAATCAAGACTAAAATTAACACATTGTTAACGGAACCAGTGCCTACAATATCTGGATAATATTTCTGAATATGACTTAGCACCAGATAATTACGTTTGTTTATGTTAATATAGGCAAGTCTCATAACGCTAATTAAATATCTGACTGTAATTAATAATTATTATTAACGGGCGATGCATCTGGAATTTGTAGGAATAAATTTGGACGGTGTGACAAGTATACGACTTGGTCATATGTTGTGTTAGTTCGGTCATTTTGCTTAATGATTTGATAGAGTTACTGTTATATGTTTTACCAAAATTCAATAAAGCAAAAGACCTACAATGATGATATACAATATAGTAATAAGGAAATATTTATAAATTGTTTTACGGTCGTTTAAAGATATTGATGAATAAACAAAGAATAAACATAACTTGTAAATATAAGAACTAAAAATTGTTGTTCTATATCTATAACGATATAGCTTTTTATAAAATATGTATCTCCCTTGTATTTTTTACTCTATTTTAAAGGTACTATTAGATAATTCAAACAAATTCGAAAAATTAATTTTCTAATGATACCAAATAATAATGTTCTTCTATATCAAAAATCTATCTATGAAAAGATGTCTGACCCCACAGATAAGATGCCTAACTGGTGATATTGCAAGAAATAGCTACTATATGGCTGCATGGTAAAACTAGCGAAAGAAGTTTATCTCGTAAAACAATTGTAAGCAAAATGTGGAAACAGAAATATCTCTTTGTAGTAACTGTGTTTTACATGGTGATGATAGAATAACAAAACTTAGATGAACAATTACACAGGCATAAAAAAAGTAGTAGCCATTAGTAAAATTTACCCATGACCTAGACATTTCCCAGAAAATACACTATGTGGGTAAAAATTGGCCCAAATAAGGGTCAAAACTGACTTTTTCCTAATTTTTTTTTCCTAAAACTGGCAAAAATACTACGAAAATGATATATTTTGAAAGTGAGGCATCTTTAGCCTCTTAGAAATACGATTTCATTTATTTTTGTCTACATATATATTGAGTACATTATTTCTTTGCAGGTAGCTCCTGTCCCTTCCACCACAGATACAGCAATTCATCGACACTCCATTTCGGACGACTGAAAAACCTCATTAGCTTATTGAAAAAAACAATTATGCAGATATATTCGGTAATATTCATGTTTGACCTAAACAATGGTACATGGTTGAAGATTTTTTTTTCTGACAGAAGGAATAACTTGTTACTTGTAACAAAAGTGTAGCACCTATAATAAAACTAAAAATAGAAGTAATTTTCGTTTTATAATTGTTTCAATTCCCAAACATCCCGTAGAATTTCACTTTAAGCAAAAGAAACAGATGCACGAATTGAGGTTATAAAAACAATCATTTCAGGTTGTTAACACTACAGCTACAGGTAAACTTTCAGGTGCGGAGAGGAACGAGGAATATTGTTTTGCCATTAACAGACAAAAAGTATAGAATAATAGAAATACGCTAACAATACCCATATCCGTATTAATGTTTTGTAATGGTTAATAAATTTCTGAGCGAGTGCATGCCAGGCCAATAAATCAGCTGGAGATACCGATCTGGCTACCTATTGGCGGTCATATTTCCCATTCTACCCGCGTGATGTCCGCAAAATTGTTTATGTAAATATTTTTAACGACAAATATTTTATAACAATTGTTATTTACCAGGTACTGTTTAGGTAATTTCATGTTGGACATTATTTTAGAACGTGTGCGGAGTGTTGATAATGGAATGGTATTATATAAAGCGATACTGTGTGTGTAAGTAAGCCATAAAATGCTGCGCTTGTAATACATTACCCGTTATCTTTCAAGTCGCATATAATTTTAATTAATAATAAAAATTATTAATATTCCCACTTCAAGGTATGCTAACTCCTCGTTTGTCATGAAACCGTGGTGTATTAATTAAATTTATGGACGTTTTGAGGGACTGTTGTTCTTCGAAAAATTTTAAACGCTGGGTTATCAGGGAAGTTTTAATTCTTTTCCAGACATAATACAAGTGAATTATACAAGTTGTTAATGAACTTATGTCAAATATTTTTTGCCATGTATGAATTCATTGTAATTCAAACTAATTCCAATTAAATTAGCTTTAATATGATTCCAGTAATACCATAATTCCAATAATGTTTCAACTGAATCAGTCGAGATCTACTTCAGTTTGTTCTAAATGGAAGAATTTCAACTATATCGAAGGCTTACTTTAAATTTTAAAAAGTCGCTACTCAATAATGGCTTGATTTTGGAATAAAATGGAATATATCTTTTTCTTTAGACACGCCGATCAAAATATTGAGTGCAGTCCAAGTTCTGGAGGTGGCATTTTTCAGCAACTATCACCGCCTCAGGTTGGCAGATCTTAATAGCAACTCAACGAATCGCTTGTAATTAACTTTTTTTTATCAATCTACGTTAAATATTCTTTTTTATTTTGAGGTGTTGTATTACAACTTTGGTTTGTGTAGTTCGATACTCTCTATAGATGTATCGATTATAAGGTACTTGAAGGAGGTTTAAATATAAATCGAAACGTTGACTTACATTAAAATAAAGCTTTTTTCGCCACAAATTTGAATGACTGTACATTTTTATCGATAATAAAGGCAAACACCGTGTGTTACAATTTTGGAAACAATTTTTTTTAGTCTTATTAATTAATTTACATTAAAGTGAGATTATGCAACAAGTATATGAAAATTTATTCCACAAAAAATAGTTTCTAAGAATTTGTTATTAGGAATATAATTTCAATTTGTAACGTGTCAAATATTAAAACATTGTGGTAGAAATTTTTATATTTTTTATAAGTTATTTTCTTAGAACAAAATTCTACACTAACAATACTTTGAGTCTCGGTTAAAGCTTGATTAACTGATCAGGCGATTAGAGTGTACATATACTTATTTATTTCATAATACCAAGGAAAATCCTTTAATAAGGACGTATTTTCCATTTCTCAAAGACCTTACGGACGTTCATATAAAAATTTGACGAAAAAAACTACTTGGATTTGTCCCTAGCACCGAATGATTCATAAAAAACTCGTACACAGTAAGTTTTTGTAAAAATATCACAATTCAAGTCAGATTTTAAACAAGCTCTTTAAAAATTATCAAGTAATATTGATAATACTAAATTATTTTGATATGCCATTATATTGTTTATTTACGAGATGTGTAACTATAGACTGTTAGCACAAGCTTCATTAAAGCTACAAGAGAAGTAAGGAAAAGATTGGATAACTGCTTAGAAGTAGGAAGCATGCATATCGAAAATTTTTTAAATTAATAATCATAATTTTATATTTTGTTCTTAGTTATTAGTTATTTGGTTATTCTATTTAACCGTCATTATGTGTATTTTTCTATTTTTCTTCATGGAATGACCTTTTTTAAGAGGTACATAGCAACTAACATGTAAACAAATTTGTGATAGGAGTTACAGCGATTGTTGTTCACAGTAATGCTGAGTAAGTCATGACTAGTTCCAATATAACAGAAAACATTTTTGTATAGTGTTTGTTATTGTAACATTTTAAGGAGAACAGATAGAGAAAAAATGTCTGCACGAAAAATGTTCATAAAAAATAGGTAATTTTAGTTATCATAAAAATGGGTATATTCGTGTAAAAAAAAGTTGACCTCATTTTTTTATTTTCAGAATTTTGAAAAAAATGTTTGTCAATTGCAAAACCGACGTTTGTCTGTTATGGGCCTGTGAACTTTGGGACTGTACAATTTCGGACACCGGTCTTACTATCTTTTACTTGAGGACAAACATTGTGAATGATACTTTACTTCGAACGAACCCGCTTGCGTAATACTATAGAACAATATAAATACCTAGAAAATTTTTACCAAACTTACCTTTGTTTATTATCGGATATTTCTTGCAGACCAACACACCTCCTTCGGCCTCCCTATCCCAGCCAATAATTACGTTGCACTGCGAGGAAGAGGAAGTAGATCTGGCCGGCCATAAAGCATGATATTGTCATGAATGAAGATTTGTAGACCACCACCAGGGGGGCATGTTCCCGTCTCGGCATCCACTAATGAAATTACCACGTTTCGCTCCAGCGACGGTCGAGGTTTCTCGAAGACTTTCGCTCGACATATTTTAGTAATTCGTAACAGAGTGCATAATCCGCGAGATAATTGACTAATGTCATGCATGAGAGTTTCTTAGGGTTATTGCACAGCCCATCTTGCGACAGTCGGCGTTTTGAAAACGTCGGTGAGGAAGGAATCGCTATACAGGGAGTTCCTTATTTTTTTTTAAGATGGCAGAGGTATTTTATATATAAAATTCGAAATTGAAAGAATTTATCTGTGCGATTTTGATGTAGACTGCATTTCTGTGGAAGTCCTAGGCAAACACCCAAACAAACAAGAATAGTGCCTCTGGCTTCAATCGTCTTCAATTTGGGGGTCAACAACGATTTTTCTTCAAAAATAACAATAGTTTTTCAATCAAAGATAACAATAATAAAACACCACACCACCAGGCCTGGTACTACCACACATTCTAGTCAACTGTTACCTTTTTGCGATCTTCGTTGTGCGCAGGTGCGACAAAATAATTCGTTTGGGTGCTTTATCCGCGACAATAATTAAAGTTATAGCAAACGAAAAAGGATTAAAATAATAATGTTACAAGTTACAACTGTTTTACTACTAACTAAACTAATAATTTTAAACTAACTATCCTAACTAACATATATAGCTCCTAAACAAAATTCGAATTGGCTTGTGCACAGAACCACCGATATATTTCAATTCTAGGGAACTTGTATCTATCTTGTAATAATGATAATAGGCAACTTGCATATAATTTTTTAATGTCTAGAAATAGTCTATAACCTTATATAATCATATAGTGAAAATATTAGAAATCTCTTAGAGAGTTTGGTGCTCAAATAAATATTTTAGATGGGTGTTACTGCCCTAATTCGTGACGTCATTTAGTGTGATTGAGGCTAGAAAAAATGAATGAAAGGGACTGAATGACCCAACAGCATAAGCGTAACGAGAGTTTAGAGACAAATTCACTATTCTTCGAGGCTCCCCATCAGAATGAGAATTGTAGACTTATGCCAGACGGCCGAGTGTTAGGTTATGTTTTCGGTCGCACTAAATGGCGTCACAATGTGTTCTTGATCATGTGACAGTTTTAGTTTTTACGTAGTTTAGAACACCCACAATTAATTTATAGTATTAAAGAAATGATTTTTGTACCAGTGTTGGTTGTTGTCGGTTACAAACTACAAATATGGGCTTGCTCAACAGTTACACATTTACAGAGAAATTTAACTAACTTACTAAAAATATTAACCAATAATTTAAGCACAAAATCTAATTAATTAATGAGCAAAACAAAGAAATATGAAGAGAGATTAGAAAACATTTACAATACTCGAACAGATATATCTTTTAGTAACGTTAAGAACAAAATTTCGTGTACATCTTGAGTGTGATCTGTTATTGCTATACAATATTTTATACAGGGTGTTAGGAGTTTGACTGCCATTACTTCAGCACGAGATAGAGTAAATTAAAATGTATATGCATTTCTGAATAAATTTCATCTTCCTTGAATTGCAAACATTGTAAAAGCATTCTCTGAACTTTTTCAATAGGGATTTTATAACTCTGATAATGTGGTTGCAAATGACAGAACCGTGTTCCAATTTTGATTTAACGAACGACAAATTTAAGTCTTAATGATGAAGCTTCCACCGTTCCTTAAAATAAAAGCCGATTTTTCAGCATCAGCAAAAAACAGCTTACTATAATCAACTGCTTGATAAGTATCATTAATGAGAAGTAGAAATAATAGAAGTGCGGGCCCTGAGGAACTCCTGAAGTTTCCATAGTAATAAAATGGCATAAAACCACTGTAGGAAACAAACTAGTCTCCATTATATCGTATTATTAAAAGATAAATAACACTTTAAAGTTAAAACCTAATTCGACAAGCTTATGCAAAAGGATATGTTGATAAACATGATGTTTCGAATTTCGAAAATCTTTTACCAATTCCTGAAAGAAAATAACTTGTATAATATTTTCAAATTAATAACAATCATTGGTTACTATATTTTTTAATAAATGAAAGTAATCTAACTGTAATCTAAAGTAATATAGTCCATACTTTTTAAAATCTAGTAATTTATCAGATTCAACGAAAAAGTGATGAATTGTTCTTATAACAAGTTATAAAGAAACTGTTTACAGCAAACCTAAACTGAACAAAAAAGTGTATCTAATATTTTTAGATAGCGTTAATGTTATTTTCGAATCTATTCATTTTTATGAACGAATTATCAAGTACTGTTTAGGATTTGGAAGGTCTATTTAAATCTGGTTTATACTCTATTACAATTAAAACCACCATTTCGATCTTGAATTTCACTTTTGAACTATATTTCGGCCATTTCAAGTTGAGATTTGGTATGCCAGATTCGTCTTCAAATGGATGTAACAATGTCTTTCTTCACTTCTCTACTATCTATAATTACCTCGAAGATTACCGAGATATAAGCCTCCAAAGTTGGTTGACCGATCTCGAGGAACATTTTCGGAGAGTTCTCACGTTCAGAGTTTTAAAGTTACGAAGATCATCCCTCTTGAGTCAGATGGAGCCTACCTTTGGCTTTCATTCAGTACTTTGTTGATCTCAATATCTTCGCCCGCTCAAAAGTTATGAACAATGTTACAGCTCAAGCTCTGGTCTGCACAAACGATTTTATGGACGAAACTTTAACATTTTTACGCTAAACACTAATATTTTTTTCGTCGCCGTTCTTCTGCCGCTGGCCCGTCTCAAGGCCGTTCAAGTTTAATTTCTGATTGTAATTTATTCAATTTCATGGGGAAAATTCGGCATGCATAAAACATGCGCACTTATGCAGGCATTTTTATACCGCCCAGAATTTGAGAATTTGAATTTATGCAGATTCTAATCCAAATAATTGGCAGACGAGGCACTGAGATCAGTTATTAAAATCGCGATTTAAACTCGGCCACGTTTCATGCGCGTCTGCTTTTTTCCTATAATTGGGGCCCTAGAGTCAAAACAAGTGATCTAGCTATCAAACATTCTCATAATCCCGCATTTGCCGAATCAATCGTCAGACAATAGATGCAAATTCGCTAGAGGAATTTACATGTATGCCAAAAGTCGTGTCTTAAGACGTTTCTTACACGGATCTCTGGTTATTAGAAGTCATTATACACGTCAAATCTCGCAGGAGGCCCTACAATTAGACCCAGATATGATTGGACGAGTACAGTTTAATCGGGAGGATGATTAAAAGCTTGTTTTTGGTATGTAGACCCTGAGTGCTTGAAATTACTAAATTTGCTGTACTTAATATGTGCATATATAAGAATCGGCATTTGGTAATAGCTCGATATGCAGATTTTTTTTGGCAATTGCCTATTTGTTGCCTACGAAATCACACGTTAAGCAAAAAATTTGCAAGTTTTCTATCTTTCATTAGCATTATTTGTTTTTTATTTGCTCTTGGGCAACCAAAATTGTGTGGCGTTCATGTAATAGCTTTGTTCACTTGGAATAATCGACCGTATTCAAAAATTTCCTCTAAAAGACACCATTTATTTTCCTTAATAGAATTTTGATATTTACAGAAATTCGTTTTGAAAATATATTTTCAAACTATTTTGTCCGAAAATAATGTATTTTTTATTTTGTATTTACCTACTATGATATCGTCATTACAGTAATTTAATGTCACAGACGTTTCTTCTATTATACAGGGTGATTACAAAAGAAGTAGCCCAAATCTACAGCTAAAAAGAACACGTTTTGCATAAAAATGACATTAGTGAAATGTTCACCCTTTAGGAGATGCAGCCTCTCAAAATTTCCAAAAAAACAGAGGCCGTAATTTGAAAACCAAAAAAGGTATAATACTCAAATTTTACACAAATTTTTTACTAATGCATGTGCAACTCCCCAACAATTTTTAGAAAATTTGTGCCCCTTGAAGAGGGCTGAAATAAGCCTCCCCTAAGTTATTTTTTACTACAACTTTTTTGTTTGACAATTGAATATTCAAAAATACGTATTAGATAAAAAACAGTTTTGTGTACAAATAGTTTTGCTTAAAAACTGAAGTAACTTTTTGGTACAACTTTTTGTATTACATTTTCGAAATAGTAAATGTAATGGAAGTTTCAACCGAGGACATTATGTATAAAATCACCAAGCAATAGCAGCTTTCTTATTGTTGTCCCAGGTTATCTTATTTCTACAGGAAAACACTTCGCCCTGTATGGTAACCAACCCCGCCCAACGCCCTTCTTGTTGCAACCAGTGCACGTAAATTGGAAATATGAAAACCCTAGATCGGCATTGATGATACATATTAGCTAAGCCACTCGGTTTGACTTCTGCCATAAACCACTTCATTATTAAATATTTCCAAAGATCACGACACGACCTAGTGCAAATAGCTAAATAATAAGGTGGTACCAATAGCATCTCGACGGAGATGGTCCAAATCGTGATTCCCCCTGGGTGGGTGGAGTAACAGTTTCGTTCTCCAAGCATGACGAAAGTGTAGCAAATTTTAAGATGGAATCTGAGATGCACCAATTTTTATCCAATGTTTCCATAAAAAAAATATTGTGATACTTTTACTTAAACAGTTATTTCAAAAAACTTATAAGAGGTAAACTTTGTATCAGATCAACAAACAAGTGGTAACTTTTACTTTTTTGAAGAAAAGTAAACAAATAGATATAAAAATAAAAATAAAAAGGCAGCCAAAGAAAAACTATAGAAGAATTCAAGAACCAAAGAATAACTTGTCTTTAACCAGCGAGGATGTATTATTTATTATTAACAATGTTTAATTGGAATCCCTTCAGATAATGGGCGATGGAATGAAGCCATAGAAAAAATAGCAGTAGTCACTAAATAAGATTCAGTAATTCTATTGTAGTCTTAATCTACGATATAAATTAACTACCAAAAACGAAAGGCTAAATGTCAATCGTTGTTACAACAAAATGATCAAAATAACTAATTCACACCTGGTGTTTTAATTGCAGATGATGTTTACACGAAGAAGGATGAGTAATGTTGACAATACACATATATGGGAACTTATATACGATTCAACGGACTTAGTTCCAACACCCAACCAGTTTTCCTTTGAATGGTTGAGCAGAATGGACGGTTTTCAGTGCTCAAAATTTCTTCCAAATGATCTGCTGGTCTTCTTCAACATGTTACCTTAACTC
This sequence comes from Anoplophora glabripennis, assembly GCF_000390285.2. Lineage (NCBI taxonomy): Eukaryota > Metazoa > Arthropoda > Insecta > Coleoptera > Cerambycidae > Anoplophora > Anoplophora glabripennis. Next base: position 269,323 of record NW_019416464.1, on the reverse strand, counting down.
GACGACGAATGTGGTCTTCGCGCTCTCTCATTTTCGAAAAAATTTTCGAAATGAAATTCAAGAAGTCCAGTGGATCGGACGAGGAAGACCGGTCTCATGACACCACGGTATCCTGATTTAGACCCTCCCGACTGATGATGCAATCCATTCGAAACACACTGCCCCAAGTAACACAGAGTTCCAGATCGCCCTGTACGTTTTAGACCCTGGGAGCGCCTTATTGTAAACCAGCGCGATAAGAAGACATTGTGGCGGCCAGTGGGGCTCATAACTCAGCATAATACCATTACATTGTTGGCGAGCCATTGAATGGGTCGAAGATGGGACCGACATGGGTCGGTAGCGGCGATCGAAGTCGCGATAGCCCACACCACCGGCAGCGAACGCTACTGCATTGTTCCCTGCGAAGCAGAAGAAGAAGAGGGCATCACGTCCGTGTGATCCAGAACAATATTTCTTTCGGTAACAAAAAGCGCAAGTGTTGCTTTTGAGGTTTGAATCCACGAATTTATTTTTGATGAAAGATAAGTTTCGATAGAAGAAGCTGACTATTGAAAAATTTTTATTATATGATTTTTGAAATCTAACCCTTTGTAGCAGAATGACCCTGCTTGGTGCCAAATGTTAGTGTTTAGCCCATGATACAAAAATATTAGGAGGTATGAGTGATTTATGTGGTTCATTAAATAACGTTTCTCTTGAAAGATTCTCACAAACATGTCAAATCTTTTGCTTTAAATGCTCCAAACTTCTCGTGGGTGTCTTATATACTTGATTCTTTAATCTTCCCCATAAAAAATAGTCTAGGAGCGTTAAGTCTGGAGATTTTGAAGCCCATTCTACAGGCCCATTAATTCCAATCCACTTAGTCCCGTATAAGTATTTTTTAAATATTCTGTAACCCTTTTAGCTTTATGTGGAGGAGCACCATCGTGTTGCAATCACATATTCAACCTGAGCTGCAGCGGCACATGTTCAAGCAGTCTGGAAGCTCCTCTTGCAAAAACTAGCTATTAGCGTTCAATACATTGTCATAAAAGTATGGGCCAATTAAATGCATTCCAATAATGCCACACCAAAAAGTTATTCCGTAATGGCAATGATTTTGAATGGGATAAACATAGTGTGGATTTTCAGTGGCCCAGTAATGTCCGTTTCTATAATTTGGCTTGGCATTACTTATAAAACGACTCTCATAGGTCCAAAGAATGTATTGTAAGAGTCTATTATCTATTTCCAAATTAACAATTATTTGGGCTCCAAGTTATTTAGCCTATAGTCATGGTAACCATTAAAGCTCAAAATTCTTTGCACAGAGCTTATTTTTAAATTTAATGCAAAAGTGGACTGTCGTATAAAATTCTAGGATTTTCCTCAAAATATTGTAATACCCTAGCTACGGTAATATCGTTCCTTTCCCTTTTCTTGATGAAAATGCATTTTCGTTAACACGCAAAATTCGTTCTAATCTAATATTTTTGGATTAACACCTTGACATCTGGATATCTCTCATGATATAAGTTAGCAGCTCTTCTGGCATTATTTTGACATTCACCATAAATTAAAATCATGTCAACTTTTTCATTGTTTGTGAACATTTTTTAATCTTTAGCAACCAGTTTGTCATGCAAGAAATAGCGTTTGATAGAAACTAATATGTAAACAGACTTATGACAGCAGTTTCAGCCATTGTTAGCTCACGGCAATGTTGATTAAATCATGATTAATTCCAATACAATAGAATAATGTTTGTTATTGTAACTTTTTAAGGATAAGAGATAGAGAAAAAATTCCTGCACAAAAAATCTTCATAAAAATAGATAATTTTAGTTATCATAAAAAATGGGTATGCTCTTGGTAAATAAAAGTTGTTGACGTAATTTTTTTTATTTTCCGAATTTTGAAAAAAATAGTTTTCAAGTGTAAAACGGACCTTGGCGAGTCTCAATTCACGCAGATTTTAACAGTCGTTTTTCGTTTGTCTGTTTTGGGCCCAAGACGCGAACTTTGGGACACCCTGTACTTTTGTAAATAATGTAGTACGTCGTATTTTGCTTATTGAATATTGGAAATCAATCAAAATTTGATGGAAAAATAAACATTCAATTAGAAATTGTCAAAAAATGTTTACTTCATGAAGCAATGTTAGTAATTTATGAACAAGGCAAACAAAGGTGGCCTTAAAACCGAACTTTGGAGAACACCTAAATAATTATGTTCAGATTACAACGTTCATCTATTTTTTAGTCGAAATACAATGTTTATAGGTAATTTAGAATAGAGAAATATGTTTCTGCCGGGTTGCCGCATGAATTTTTAATTAAAATTGAATTCATTAATTTTTTCTGGGGTCGGATCTTAGACTATTAGATATATTCAATGGAAGTTTTCTTTATAAAACGTTTATGGAAAAGATGATCTAAACTCTAAGAAACCTATCTGTCATTCTTTCTATACTTTACATTCGGTTAAAAATTGGTTAACCAGAAAATACATTTAATTTCACATCTATAATTTCCTACGACGTTTTCTCAGTATAAGTTTTGAGATTCACTGGTACTAGCGTTTCCGTAAATGATAGAATAACACTGTTATTACAGAGCTAATGTAGTATTTCCTTGTTTAATATAAATGAGTTTACGCTGAGCACAGTTAAGTCACACCCTGTACATTTATTGAAAGTAACATTTTTCCTGTTCCCCACCAATACACTTGAAGTGAGAAGTCCTTCGCACTGACAGCAATTTGAGTTAGACAATAGAACGCTTCGAGACCTAAATGGCGATACAAATAATTAATCATTTCAAAATATCGACCACAGAGACAATTTATAACAATTGCCTGTCATTTTGAGCAGTTAAGACACCTAAATCGTTCACATTCGAATAGAGAAAGGCGAGACACCGATAGGTGAAATTTTTGGATATAAAAACAGAATCGTCGTTTGTAATAGGTCACAGTTTATACGTATGCAGTCATATCTAATATTAATTTCTAATCCCTTGACAGATTTAAAGGTTTTGTATCGAAAGTTCCACGGCAGGTTCCACTTAGAATCCTTTCATTTACGACGAACGACAGAGGTATTCCTAATTAACATAAGCAACATATATTTTACACGAATTTGGCCAATATCTACAAGAGAATTAACATATATCGTAGATAAATTATGGCACAGAGACTAATGGTAATTGGTCATTAATGTAAATTAGTTTTTTAGTAAAAACAAATTGAACGTGAGGTTGTACTCTCGTTGTAAGTCATTATTTTAGAGCCACAGGAGGAGAGTATGGTTGTGGTCTTTAAATTTTTATGTAATACGGATGTTTGTCGATGTTTTGTCCATAGGATTAGCTATTAGTTACGGAAAGGAGACAACATTGAACCAGATACAAAAGATACATTATTTCCGATTGAAACGAGAGAAAATTAAAATAAATAAAATATTCCTTGAAAATATGCAAAAAGACACAGTTCTTCCATTTAACCTTCATAAAATATCTAAATATTTAACTAAATTTAACAAGTCTGTATTAGAAACGTAAATCCATAAAGTAACAGCAAATATAAAAATAAAAAGAAAAGTTCTAATCAACTTATATGTTTTATAGCTTCGTTTTAAAGATAATATTTTAATTTTTTTTTAATTTCTTAAAAACTACTTGAACTGTTTTGGTAAAACTGGGCAGGTTCCTAGCAATAAGTAAGGGGCTTATTAATAACAGGACAGAAATTATAACTTTTGATTTTCTTATATTATTTTCTTAATTATAATTGGAAGAATATTAACAAAATAATAGAATAATTAAATAATAATGTTAGAAATTTGTAAAGTAATAATCAAGGGAATAATAAGGAAATTTCTACGTCAAAAATTAAAAAAAATCCAGCAATTAAACAAAATGTAAAGAAAAGGGTATTCGAGCAAGATTTCTAAGATCCAATCCGCATATAATGTATTTAGATTTAATTTAATTATTCCAGATGTAGCGTTGGGGCATCCTAACTAGATATTTTAATAAGCATGATGTTATTTCTAGACTGAGTAGTTAAAAATACAATTTTTGTCTCTTGCATTTTTTGCTTGCTTATTTTTCGAGAAAAAATAAATGATATTCGTTTATCCTTCGTGTTCGTTCATGCCAATTTTTTGTAACATCTAGTTGAGATGGCTCAACGGCGCCCCTGGAATAATGAATTAAATTAATTATAATTATGTCAAATTAAGATCGTTATTAAAATCACTTCCCAACATTTATCAAAATCGGCCAAGAAATTTTTGAAATATTTGATAAAATATGTATTAAATCTAACACTGTGTAATTTTCAAATTAAATATAATTATGTCAAATTAAGATCGTTACTAAAAACGTGCTAATATCTATCAAAATCGGCCAAGAAATATTTGAAATATTTGAAAAAAATATATATTAACTTTAACGCTATGGAATTTTGAAATTAAATATAATTATGTCAAATTTAAGATCGTCACTAAAATCGTCCCAAGATTTATCAAAATCGGCCAAGAAATGTTTACACTGTNAATATAATTATGTCAAATTAAGATCATTACTAAAATCGTCTCAAGATTTATCAAAATCGGCCAAGAAATTTTTGAAATAGGTATTTGAAAAATATATATTAACTTTAACATTGTGGGATTTTCAAATTAAATATAATTATGTCAAATTAAGATCGTTACTAAAAACGTGTTAAGATCTATCAAAATCGGCCAAGAAATATTTGAAATATTTGAAAAAAAATATTAACTTTGACACTGGAATTTTGAAATTAAATATAATTATGTCAAATTAAGATCATTACTAAAATCGTCTCAAGATTTATCAAAATCGGCCAAGAAATTTTTGAAATAGGTATTTGAAAAATATATATTAACTTTAACATTGTGGGATTTTCAAATTAAATATAATTATGTCAAATTAAGATCGTTACTAAAAACGTGTTAAGATCTATCAAAATCGGCCAAGAAATATTTGAAATATTTGAAAAAAAATATTAACTTTGACACTGGAATTTTGAAATTAAATATAATTATGTCAAATTAAAATCGTTACTAAAATCGTCCCAAGATTTATCAAAATCGGCCAAAACATGTTTACACTGTGGGATTTTATTTTATTTTGCAGCACTGAAATAAAGAGTTTGTGTGCTGATATGGATAACATCATTTTAAGTACACAGCAACTGTGGATATTTAACCAGCCAATTTCTTCGATTTTAAGTGAAATTTGTTGATGCCTCCAAACATTCCATATTAATATGGCACATGTCAACGAAGATACAAAATTTACTCGTCTTTCAAAATTTCGAAAGGGAACTTAAATCATTAATTATTATTCTCTAGTGAGCTGGTTGTATTGAATTTTATTCGAAAGAATAATATAGTTGTGTGTCGTCAATGTAATAGCACAGACAATATAGCTTGGCGATAGCTATTTTATCTGTGGTAATAGTATGATTTGCAGTGAGATAGAACTGAGAGGTATAAATCGTTAAAAATAAGAGACCTAGAACTGACCCTTGTGGCACTTCGCAGTTAACTCCTTGATGATCAGAATGCTGGTTATTATATACAACACTTTGTTTCCTACTAATTCAATCCAGTCCAATTAAAGAAAGCAAATCATTACTGAATCTAATAATACAGTATTGCAACAAGCAGGACATTACGTATTAATCATATCAAAAGCTTTACTAGTCGAGTAAAAGTAAAGTAAAATTTATTATATGAGTAGATCTCACTACATTATTGTTACCTTTAAAAAAAAGCTGTAATACAACTATAACATTGACGAAACCCTGTCTAATGTATTGGCAATGTATACTGATCGAAATATTTATTTACAGGCAAATTTCTCAAATGATTTCAATAGCGTGGGAAGGATATTTATTACTCTGAGATCTGTATAATCGCTATTATCATTTACTTTTGGTAAAGGTAAAATATTTTCAACTTACCACTGGTTTGGAAAGACACTTATAAAAAAATTTCTTACATGTGAGTCTACAGAAGTAAATTAATTCTATTCCGATTCTTCAGTATTTCATTTAATTGAAAGGAGACTTCTTGAAATCTAAATTTTCCCAACCGTATAATCTTTCGATAACATTTTTTATTTGTATTCTCTCTGACTCCACGGAGTCGTTATTTTGACTAAACGGTAGTTTCTTCGTACTGCCATCTCTTTACTGTTAGTTATATCGCGGGTACAAATACACGATCTCTTCATTAAAATTGCTCACGTCACCTGTTCCTTGTTTGTCAGCGACAGCTCAATTTATTGAACAATGTAGGAACTCGCAAACAATAAACTACAATAATTGAAAATCAAAAAGCCACTTGAACATCCGGTATATAGTCATCGGTTTCCGTGCCGTCGCCGTGGCAAGACGGACCGCATCGCCATCGGATGGAGCTGGAGGAAATAATGAATAACGCCTTTTTGTTCTTTACTTTCATGATATCTAGCGCTTAGGAATAGTCACTGTTATAACACAGAAAGTCGGAAACTGTAATAAACTATTGAAATATCAATTCTGTTTCTTATACAGGGTGTTAGAATTTTGATTGCCTTAATTTTAACAGACGATAGAATACATTAAAATAAACAAAAAAACCTTATATGACATGGGTCCTAAACTTAACCATTTCCGAGAAAAAAATTATCAAAATCTCCAACTTTTCCTATATATTTCTCTCCTGCCACTAGAAAAGTAATAAATGTCATAAAAAATGGAAAACATATGGTAGACTATTCGACTACCGAACATTTAATTTGCTTCGTAAACGAGCTAAAATTTTAATAAAGACTGACTATCAATTATATTTCCCACGTTGAAAATAATTTGTCTTAATGTAAAGAAATTTTGGCGGTTTGTTAATATTAAAAATAATAACAGTTTTCCATCTGTAATGACATTAAATGACGTGATCGTTACAAATACACCAAATATATGTGAGCTGTTTTCTAAATATTAGTCCAATTAACCTTCTGTTCTTTGTAGTATTAAATTATATGAAGACGATGTTAGAAATGGTTTAAAGGATTTAAAACTTAATAAAAATGGGGGTTGGGACAATATACCACCGGTTTTCGCAAAAAAATGTTAGTAGAACTTGGCATCCCCTTTAACATTCCCTTATAATCAATCACTTTCTACAGGATGTTTTCCTACTAAATGGAAAAGGGCCTGCACTATAATGATCTTTAAAAATGACCAACATAGTTTTATAAATAATTATAGACCTATAAGCAAACTTTCTGTTTTTAGGAAACTTTTCGAAACTTTTATCTATGATCACGTTTATTCACTGGTTAAAACTCAAATTATTACTGAGCAATATGGTTTTTTAAAAATAGATTGTTGAAACTAACCACATGGTATTTTCTGAATTTATACTAGACCATTTGGATAATCAGGTCCAGGTTGATGCAGTCTACACCGACTTTAGTAAGGCTTTCGACAAAATTGATCATGGAATCTTGTTGAATAGGCTTGTTGAGGTCGGTGTGGGTGGCACCTTGCTGAACTGGATGGAGTCTTATTTGATCGACAGATCATAGTATGTTGTAAGTTAACGGATTCACGTCAAATTTCATTATGATACCCTCAGGAGTACCTCAGGGATCGCACTTGGGGCCTTTTATGTTCATAATTTATATTAATAAAATAAAAGAATGCCTTAATTATTGTAGTTTGTTAGGATATGCTGATGTTTTTAAGCTTTTTTTACCTATTCGTGATGTTACTGATTGTCTAAAACTTCAGAACGATCTTGATGCTTTTGTAATTTTCTGTAGAAACAATAATTTGTTTATTAATATCGACAAATGCCATATAATCACTTTTACTCGAAATAAACATCCTTTCCTATATCAATATAGTGATAGTAAAATGTTATTTGATGCCCTTCTTAATAATAACTAATATTTAATACACTTAAGAGGCTGGGTTTCGTAATGGGGCAGTCGAAACAGTTCACTAATTCTAAAGCCATATTGCTTTTATATTACACGTTTGTATTTAGTAAAATTAATTTTGCTTCAGTTGTATGGAATCTTCAATATGATACATATTACTCGCATTGAAAAGATTCACATAAATTAATTTTTTTTTTATGTAGGCGAACTTTGATTGCGTGTTGAATATAATATTATAAGTTTAGCTAACAGGAGAGTATTAGCGGATGTTATTAACCTGTATAAAATTATTAATGGTAAAATCGACTGTGTCCAATTAATTAGTAAAATAATTTTTAATATACCATGCAGGTCGTTTAGGTTCTACGACTTATTTTTCATTCCTTTTAAGCATACCAATGCCTCCACAAACTCTCTTGTGTGCAGAATGCAGACTGATGCGTTCTTATAATGATATTTGTACCAGTTTAGATTTATTCTCTACATCTTTAGTTTCATTTAAGATATTGCTCAAACATATACTTCTTTTATAATGTTTATTATGCTATACTTTTTTATTTGCTTTTATTTTATAATAGTTTTTATGCTATTTATAATCTTATAACCATTTGTACTGTTGTTTGATGTATATCTGTTAATTTAGTGGATACTTTAGTGCGTTTTTTCGCTTGTGTGTGTCCCAAATGGCAAATAAATAAATAAATAAATAGAGATCCATGTTTCTTGGAATTAACCGCATTTGATACCCTAGGTAGATATTGGAAGATTTCAATGCCACGGTAAATTGTTACAGTAGTTCCGATAATAGAACTTTATTGGCTTTTTCTTTTCTAGAAACTCTATCCCAACAAATATTGTACGGACTGTAGTTATTATTGGTCTTCAAACGCCATATATATGTATATTTGGATTCATTCCCATCTTTTACAACAATAATACATTTAATTACGAAAGGGTCAATGTACTTTTATTAATTTCACACCACTAATTAACCACTCCACGAGCGTGACAAGACAGGTGCGTCACCATCGCTAACAGTCTCGATGACAGTGACAAACATTTCGGAAATCGTATCGAATTCCCAATAAAGCAGCACCTAACCAAGAAAATTTCACTCGCATTAAAGCGTACGCCATGACAATGGGTATAATTTTCTATTGGTTGCTGCCAACATTATTATTATGGTGGCACCACGGAGTCAGTATCCAATTAAAGGAAGGAAGAGCAAATATCGTGTGTCTCGCTAGAATAACTCTATTATTTTCCGTTATCGGGGATCTAAATAAGCGTGGAGGACACAGCACTTCGCTAATTGTGGTTTTATTGCGTGTTGTTACTCTGCACCAAGGAAAAAAAGCCGAGGAGATACAAGATAGAAACTGTTTATGTCCGCGTCACTGGTGCTGAGAGCCTTCCAGCACGGACGCAGGGCTCTGTACACTGAGAAAAGTGTAAGCAAACGAAAAAATTATACAAGCGAGCACTGGCAGAGCTTGTCTAGATAATGAGGACTAATTTTCATTTTACCTTTATCTGAATATAGTCGCTGCTATAAATGAAATTCTGTTCAGGATGTTCAGCAAGGAAGTACTTTTACTTTGAGGGACATTATACAGAGTGGAAAGTTTAACTGGAACAAATTCTGTAACTTAATAAATAAATAGTACAGTCATTGAAGTTGTCAAGTTCAAAAGTGACATAAGCCCGATTGACGCTTTTTGTTTTTTAGGGGTAAAAAAGTGAAAAAATTGAAGAAATTAAGTTTTAAGCATTTTATTGATAAAAAACTTGTCCAAGCACAAAGATTAAATAATGTTCCATGTTCTCGAACATGTTTTATGATATATTTGATATTTTCGACCCTTTATTTAACCCTTAAAGACTACCCCTATGCAAAAAATTATGAAAAAAATTTACTTTTTAAAGATTTGGAATGATTAAATCGTGCAATTATTTAAAATAAAAGTTACCTTATAGCTAATAAAAGAATTTTTCCCTTTCAACCCCTAAAAACCACCCCTGTATTGACAAAAATGATAAAAAATTACTTTTTAAAAGCTTGGAATGCTTTAACGGTGCAATTATTTAAAATAAAAATTCCCTCATTGCTTATGAAAGAATTTGTATCTCATAACACTTTTCAACCCTTATAAATCACCCCTGTGCTAAAAAAATGATAAAAAATTACGTTTTAAATCTTGGAATGCTATAATTGTGCAATAATTTAAAATAAAAATTCCCTTATATTGTTTATGAAAGAATATTTTACTTTTGCCATTTTCAACTCTTATAAACTACCCTTTTACCAATATTAATGTAAAATATTTTTATTATAATCGATTTTTAAATATAATCAATCATAAAAAAATTGCTACGCTGCATATAAATAATCACACAAAATTTTTTTATTAATTTTTTTCGTATAATATAATATATCATATATAACATGAGAAAGCCTATTTTGCTCCGAAAATATGTCATTGGTTTTTTTACCATAACTCGGTTAATTTTGAAGCGGTATGATCCTACAAAGAAGCATTTTAAAGATAGTTTCAAGAACTGTAAGACCGTTTGCATATAAAACCTTTTAAGTCCTTCGTTTTTTACAGGGAAAAGGTCGAAGGGCTCGAGACAGGTCGTTTTTTCACTAAAATGGATACTTCAAGCGGATATATCTCTTTTATTTTTTATGCTATAAGAATAAAAAAAGCAAAATATTTGTTGAAAAAATAGCTACATTTTTGTTGTCTATCATTTTTTACGTATCTTTCATAGTTTCAGAGTTATTATATAAATAAGACATTTTTTTTTTTAATAATGAAAAATACGTTTTCAACTTTTACCGTACATTATTCAAAAAATACGCATTCTAAACCTGTCTAACTTCAAGATAGTATGAAGAACACTAAAACAAAACTAATTATAAAAATTCTACGATTAATTTTAATTCTGATGGAAATGGTACAGCGTTTACAGCTCATTTTTCCTTAAAAAATATGAGCAACCCATCTGTTTTTGACGATAACTCCTTCAAGTTTGCTCTAATTAACTTTTGAAGGTCTTTTTGAGTACTACAAAAAACTCCTGGAGCGTTATACACGTAAAATTAATCCTTTTTCCGTTATTTGACGTTGAATGCATCGATTCGACTATTCCCCCCAAAACATGTCCCCTTCCACCAACCATATTTCGTTTTGTATAGGACGTAAAACACTTTTTAAAAAACGATTTTCTTTGTTTATTTATAAGCTACATTTTTGTTCATTGCACTTTTTTTAATAAAATACGTAGTTTTTGAGTTATTCTCGAAAAATACTTTGAAAAAGTGTTTTTTTTTTCACTCAAAATTTTCAATCGTGAATAACTCGAAAAAATTCTTTGAATATTTTTTGCTCAAAATTTGGTTCTCTATCGATTTTTGAAAAGAAAATTTCCACCCCCGAGAAGGGGTGTCACCCCCAACAGGCCAAATTTCAAGTCGATCGGTTCAGTTTCAAAGAATTCGGAGCTGAAAAGTTTCAATGACTGTACTAAAAGGTGTGTCGCAAAAGTCAATTTTTATTTTCAATTGGAAAAAATGTTTACTGAAACTACTTTAATGCAAAAAAATTTCAAAGTGCCTTCCACCTTGTTGCTGACAATACCCTAATCGATAATAAAAAGCATTCCGAACATTTTGTCACACTTCCGGCGTTAGTTGCCTAATTTCATCCCTGATTCTTTGTTGAAACTCGACGATGTCGTTAGGTTTTGTAGCATAAACCCTGCTTTTTAGATATCCCCATAAAAATCTAATGGGGTAAGATCAGGTGATCTTGCTGGCCACTCAATTGGGCCACTTCTTCCAATCCACCTGCTCCAGAAACACTTCGTTGAGATAGGCCCGTACATTTTGAGAAAAATGTGGTGGTGTCCCGTCTTGTGGAAACCATATCCGTTGGTCAAATATATCGGTATCCAAATTGTTGAGGAGCAAAACCGCTAAAGCAAGAACCAGTTAATCTTGGAGCATACATTTTCGTTGAAATTCCAAATAATTCCAGCACAGACCTTTGTTCTGTGAGGCCTTTGAGTATGGCAATTACGCATCCAGAAAACAGGACCCATTCCAAAGAAATTTGCTCAGCATCGATAGAAGCCATAATTCGTTCACAAAAGTCGGGTCTACGATGAGGATCATCTTCGTTAAACTCGTGCAGGTTTTGCATCTTATATGGGTCCTTTTTGGCTTCTTACAGAATTTTTAAAACGCTTGTGTTACTGATACCCTGAACGCGAGCTACTTGTATAGCTGGAGTAACAGGATTTTCTCCAACTTCCAATAACATTGTCAACCGGGTTTTTTCCTTGATTTTTGAAGGCATTTTTCGAGAAGTATTCCTCACGTGGCCCAACTCCCGATATCGAGTTTCAATTTCGCTAATCGTACTTCGATTAATTGGAAGCATTCTGGATGAACTTCAGCAAACAAACGACTTCTGTCCCCATGTCCGATCATCATTAAAATTTCGATACAATTCGTCTCGGTTAAATAGGACATTTTCTTATTTTTGGTTTTTTATTTACACGTTGAAATGCAAACAAGTACTAACAAATCAATCACATTCAGTTAAAATTGGCCAAAAAACTATCGAGCAGGTTATAAGGTATGGAATTGTTATTGCAAATAAGAAAACAATGTATACATTAAAGAAGTTTCAGTAAACATTTTCTTAATAAAAAATAATTTTAATTGATTCTTCAGAAACTGTATGTTTCATGTTTCATTTTTCATTTCATTGTAGCTTAAATAAGCAGTTAAATNATTTCCCCTAACGCACACCTATGGATATATGTAAGTTTAATGATTCTCAAATGTCCACCCCATTAGTCTGCATAAGTGGTTAAAATTTGAAAAGGATTCGTCAATTAACACCTGAGTTATAGGCCTGTGTCACCTAAATCGTAGCCACACTGTATAATATTATGAGAAAGCCTATTTTGCTCCGCTACATTTTTGTTCATTGCACTTTTTTAATAAAATACGTAGTTTTAGAGTTATTCTCGAAAAATACTTTGAAAAAGTGTTTTTTTTCACTCAAAATTTTCAATCGTGAATAACTAAAGAACTTGATTTCTCGAAAAAATTCTTCGAATATTTTTTGCTCAAAATTTGATTCTCTATCGATTTCCAGCGTTATTTTTGAAAAGAAAATTTCCACCCACGAGAAGTGGTGTCAACCCCCAACAGGCCAAATTTCAAGTCGATCGGTTCAGTTTCAAATAATCCGGAGGCGAAAAGCTTCAATGACTGTACTAAAGGTTTGTCGCAAAATTTATGAAACACGTCAATTTTTATTTTCAATTGGAAATGTTTACTGAAACTACTTTAATGCACAAAAATTTCAAATTGCCTTCCACCTTGTTGCTGACAATACCCTAATCGATAATAAAAAGCATTTCGAACATTTTGTCACACTTCCGGCGTTAGTTGCCTAATTTCAGCCCTGATTCTTTGTTGAAACTCGACGATGTCGTTAGGTTTTGTAGCATAAATCCTGCTTTTTACATATCCCCATAAAAAAATCTAATGGGGTAAGATCAGGTGATCTTGCTGGCCACTCAATTGGGCCCCTTCTTCCAATCCACCTGCTCCAGCAACACTTCGTTGAGATAGGCCCGTACATTTTGAGCAAAATGTGGTGGTGCTCCGTCTTGTGGAAACCATATCCGTTGGTCAAATATATCGATATCCAAATTATTGGGGAATAAAACCGCAAAAGTAGGAACAAGTCCATCTTGGAGCTTAGTTAAGTATGTTTGTCCGGTTACATTTTCATTGAAAAATACAGGACCTACTATGCGATTCCCAATAATTGCAGCCCAGACGTTTGTTTTTTGAGTCCTTTGAGTACGGTACTTACGCATTCAGTGGGGATTTTCGTCAGTCCAATGACGGCAGTTGTGCCGATTGATGTTCCCATATAATGTGAACCTAACTTCATCAGAAAACAGCACCCATTCCAAAGCAAATTGCCCACCATCGATAGAAGCCATAATTCGTTAGCAAAAGTCGATCAGGATCGTCTTCGTTAAGCTCGTGCAGATTTTGCATCTTATATGGGTGCTTTTTGGCTTCTATCAGAATTTTTAAAACGCTTGTGTGACTCTTCAACTTCCAACAACACGTTCAACCGGGTTTCTTAATCGATTTTTTCTCGCCTTTGTCGAAGACCATCCCTTCCCTTCTCCCGATATCGATTTTCGATTTTGCTAATCGTAATTCGATTGATTGGAGGCATTTCTGGATGAACTTCAGCGAACAAATGAGCGACTTCGTTCTGTGTTCCCAAATTTCGATACGTTGCGTCTCGGTTAAATAAGGCAGTTTCTTATTTTTGGTTTTAAATTTACACTTTGAAATGCAAATAAGTACTAACAAATCAATCACATTCAGTTAAAATTGGCCAAAAAAACTATTGAGCAGATTGTAAGACATGAAATTGTTATTGTGGCATCAAGTAAGAAAACAATGTACACATTAAAGAAGTTTCAGTAAACATTTTCTTAATAAAAAATAATTTTAATTGATTCTTCAGAAACTGTATGTTTCATGTTTCATTTTTCATTTCATTGTAGCTTAAATAAGCAGTTAAATAAAAAAAGTAACCGAAAGTGCCTCAAATAAAAAAATAATTACAGACAATTTCCTTTGCGCATCAACGATTCAATAATTATGATTAAAATTTGAAGTCATGATTAAAATAATACATTGTACAGAACATGCTCCTTCAAATCTTGCCCCAAGGAAACTAGCGACGCCTGTATGTCATTATTATTATTACCTACAGTATCTGTTGACTGTTAAGTAGCCAGATTTTTACTAAATCCTTGAGATGCACGAATACTCGCATTCAGGCGAGTTCCCAGCTGATCGCATGCGAGAATAAAAGTGAAATGAATTAATTAGCAAGGAAACAGGCAGCGCGCGGTCGATTGCTGAATTAATGAAACTGGTAATGGAAAACGAAACGGAAGAGGGTCGACGTTTTCTGTTTCTGTGAAAATGGTGCCCTGGAAGAATCAGATATTCCCAGTTTTTTTGCTGTTGCAATGAAAAGTGTACATGGATAGATGAGTTCGAGCCCAGAGGACAAGGTGCATAGATATGTAAGGTGAGCTAATCGCAAAATACGTCACCAGCGCGTAGTAACTCTTTCATTTTTGTAAGCTTCAATTTTTTAAGTCATGTGACATTTTTTTCAAGTATAACAATGTAGAGTAGCGAGTATGAAAGATGGAATATCGAATGTTATACGACAAAATATATTACGACATTCTATGCTATTGTTCCAGTTCATATAAGAAAAAAAAATAAATAATTAAAATAAAAGTACTTTCGACGTAATGTAATATAAAATCTACTTAATAAATCAGATTGCTGAGTACCTCTATTAGGATAAATATTATCAAGTCTAAAGGAAATATATTATTTAATAGTAATTTTCCAAAAATTTGTCTTTAATAGATTAACAGACATAAACTGCCCGAAATCATTCTACATACAAAAGAGTATTCACTAATGGATATAGTGAATTATAAAGGGCCAATAACTGAACCCTGAAGCAACAATTTCAGTAGATGTAAAACCACGATACTGAACTTTCAATGATTCGAAACTTTTTAAAAAGCTTCAATTAAAATGTTAAGGGCTTTTGGCAGATCAATCTGTGCCTAACTAACTAACTAACTAACTAACTAACTAACTACTTAACAAAAATATTAGTTTGAGTAAATATCATGTATGACACTACAATAAAAAAATTTCACTAAAATTTCACTCAATTTTACTCAATGTATTAATGTCTGTCCACACCCGATTGAGTGAAATTTCACTCTATTAGTATGAGTACAACTGCGACTTTTGACTATTCTGAGTATATAAAACAAATTTAGAGTTGACTTTTTCTCTAATATGATTTAAATTTAAGTATTATTGAGTCATTTTTTACTCGGACTTGGTTTTTAATTAACTAAATATTGAGTGCAAAAATTAATCACTCATAAATGATTAATTAGGATATAGAGTGTTGAAATTAACTCACTTCGCGGGACCTCTTCTCCTGTCCTGGCTGAGACCTGCCAGCTGAGACCGGCCGCCGCCGGCTAATGCCTGTTCTCCTGGTGATCACGCTTTTCTGGAGCATCTAACAGGCCCCTATCAACAGAAGCAATATGTAAGTGGTGCCATCTTCACGGCGCCATTCAAATTATTAGAAATTAATATACATTTAAACTCGCTCAGTAATGAGGACATTTACTCTGATTTAGGTACAAGTGCACCAAATACGCTAATAATTTATTTATGGGGTACTTTATTTGCGAAAGTAGTCAGTTTTAGTTTAAATAAAATCACAAATGAGTAAAATGATCAAAATGCCCAATACTGAGTAAAAATGTACTCAATAATTTCACTCAATTGATTCACTCCGCACCTTTTTTGCTTTCACTCACACCAATTTGTTTACAGTGTGTAAAACATTTTCGAATTTAAACCGTCAGCGCTTTCGCACTAAATCGCGCCGCAACTTCGATATCAAAGGTATAGCTGGCTGCTGCATCAGGGGTGGTTTTAAATTTGTTTAAACGTTCATGTGAAAATTTTTTTTTCAATTTAAAACGTAATATGTTAAACCATCAATTGCTCAAGAAATGTTGCTCATATTTGTGCCCCATCCTTATACATATACCTGTAAGGTAAAGTACAACTCAAAAACATTAATAAATATTTGGCATCACATAACAACGACCAAAAACTGGGAATGTCCTGTATATCTTAAAGGAGTAAAGATATGGAGATACGGTTTATACCAACGAATTTTTCTCGAAAATCGGGCCTCTTTGGGAAAATGGGATACTCCTAAAAGTAGGTGCTGAAATTGTTCCAATCAAAAATAGCAAAAAGTTATGTTAAAGTTTCGCTTCGTGAAACAAAGTATGAAAATTTAAAATTGAAAAACCCACGTAAATTCGTCGAAATCTCCAATATTTTAGGTTTCACAACGTCCCATAGAGAAATAAAAATATTTCGAATAATTTATCGCCATTTACTTTTATTTATGTAATATTTTATGGACAAAATTTAATTGCCTCAGCAGGAAGAGCCTTTTCGAGCAATTCTTATAAATCTCCCCGGTCATCCTGTACATATTTCATCGAACATTAATATCTCAGACAATTCTAACGACACAGATCATACGCAGTCCTACGCAGCACTGTCAACGCCAATCTCGTTACGACCGTTTCGTAATTTTTAACCGTTAACGAAAACGTTTTATAAAATTCCTGACTACCTTGATTGGACCTTGAACACTCCTAGATCTAAAATATGTTGGCGTTTGTTTACTTCCACCATGAAAACTTATAGCTATGTGAGTCCTAGTTGACTGTAATTTATATGTGGAATTCAATGTTTTTCATATATATGGCCGCTCGAACACAGTTTTTCAATAAAGATACCGGAAAAAATGCCGTAAATCTTCTCTATTGGCAGTTGTTAATATACAGGGTGGTGCGGAAATTCTTATTCTGACGTGACACTAATTGCAACAAGGCTTCGCAGCGTTGCCACCTTAATACACCCAATTACTTACAAATAGGCCAGTCAAATTGTTGAGAGTGCCTCGTTTTTTTTTACCAAAATTTAGTTCAGTAAACAAGGACACGTAAAAATTAGAAAAAATCCATAGAATTGAATGAACTACTTTACCTCAGCTGAATGTTATGGCTTCATTTTCAAAATGGCGTCCAAAGTTCGCAAAAAAACAGTTTTTCTCATTAAAAAAAAAACTAAACATTTTATAACAAAAATTTTTAATTCCGCCCGATGTCAATTGATTAACAAATGTATTAGTTATTGCAAAAAACGACTAAAATCGCATTTTCGCGCAACATCTATATCTTTAAAACAAAAAAAGATTTTTTTTATGAAATTTTCGGATTATGTAGTACTTGGTAGATAGAATAAGTGTTTTTGTAAAATTGCAAAATATTTCATAGTTTTTGCAGAAATTGAGTTTTTCGAAAAAAAGACATTTTTTTAAGTTTCAATAGATCATACCTACAGTAATGTACTTATGTGACCCATATTGGGCTTACAATTTTCTCTAACAGTAAGATTGTACTTTCTTGTGCAAATTGTGCGCACATTGCAAAATAATTGGAAATATGCGAAAAATCTACCGAAACTTTGACTTCTTTCTTCGAGTCAAAAAATGTAGATCTTTTTTTTATCGTTGAAATTTAACCGGAATGACATTATTACCATTTGAAACCTGACATTTTTTCAGGAATAAAAAAAATGTTGACCAACAGGAGCCGAGAATTTTTTTTTTTTTTCAAAAAATTGCTACGACTTCATTTATTAATATTAAGGACTGAAATTTACACATGTTGTAGTTGAATACTTCTACTTCAATATAAAAAAATAGACCCCAATGATTGACCCCCCTTTTTTTTACAATAAACTTAATTTTGTTGGGCCCGTTGATGTGCGTCATGAGGGGGGAGAAAGTTTTTAATATTATGTGTACTTTTTGCGGATTGCACTAAAGATAGACGTGACTTTCCTACACCATAAAATTATTTTTATTTTATTTTTCATTGGGCGAACAGGTGAATATTTTTTATAGTTTTAAATTGTAAATAATAAAGCAGTTGTTAAAACGTGATGGCTTCCTCTGAACGAGCATCGACTCAAAATGCTGCAACTAGTAGATTAATAGAAGCAATTAATTAAACTATTATTTACATTCTCGATAGTGTTTAACGACTTTTTTATAGTCAAACTCAGGAACAACTGGTTGCTGTTATTAATCATAAAACACCTACGACTATTTCAAGATTTATACATAATGGTACAGGATTCTTTGAATGTAGAAAAGTGTGTTTTTATATATATGTATTAGAATCGCCGTGATAGCTATTAAAAAAAAACGGCTAGCGGTTCCCTTAAAAGTTGAAGTCATATATTTTTTTAACGGCTGCCAAAATTTGATTCACAACAGGATATTTCTCTTGTGAATGTGTGGTACTAAAACTTAGTTTATGGCAATATTATTTTTAGAATAGCAAGTTTTCGTTATCTTTAAGTCGCTGTTTTTTATTTGTTAAATTTTGAGCCTACTAGTTGGGCAAAGTGATAAATATTTGAGACTTATCACAATGTTCAATCAGTGTGATAATTTATCACACTTTTTTTGGACAGTGCGATGAATACAATATATCTTTAATGTCATATATAAACAGATATGGACTATTTAGGTTATATTGATATATAGATATACAATATGATCATTTGTCATGTCTGGAATGAATCCATGTTTATTTGAATGTGACATTAAAACACTTAATATATCACACTGCCCAAAGAAAGAGACGTAATTCATCACACTGACCTATCGTTACGTATTGTGATTGTGGCCGGTCAATGTGACAAATCTACAAATATTTGTTACCTTGCCTATTTTCTCTAGTCGTTATGCATAGTACCCAATGAATTACATATTTCATAACAAAGACTTTATTTGGGTAAACTCGGTAGATTCTTGCAGTATTTACCTTAAAAATTTTAACCGCAAAACTATTTAAAGTATGCATTTGCATAAATTTGCAATGCAAATGACGAGAAAATAAAGTAAATAAATATTGAACATATCAGTTTTATCTCTACAGTTTGCATAGCATAATTTGATATTTTAACAAATTTATGACACAACGTGAAAAAATTAATATTATTCCTTTCTGACAAAAGGTTTACTTGTGTTTGTATATAATCGTGGTTTAGCGTGTTGGTTTCTTCGCCCTGGACATCTGATAAGGGGGTAGCAGTGCAGAATTAAGGGTTCGGGAACTTAAATGCTTTATTAAACTGGGGTGATTACAAAATATTTTATTTTATATATTTTACTGGACAGGAAGGAATATATTTTCGCATTTTCTATAACTTGGTATGCAATTCTTGTGTGAGTACCACTGATATGGCTTAATCTTAACTATTTATTAATAATGTCAATAAAAGTCCTGTAGAAAAGTGCGGACAGAACTTTGTATGTGAAATATCAAGCTTAAAACTAGAATATTTGAGTTTTACAAAATTAATAATCACAGCCACATAGACAAAAAAAGTTGGGTATACTTTTTATGCGACATATATTTTTCGTAGTAATTTGGCCTCCTGAATACGAATGTGGGGTCAGAATTGCCCTATCACGTCACAATTTTTTCCTAACCTCAAAAAATTGTGAAAAATAGTGAAAATTGATGAAAATTTACTGGGAAAATTTGGAAAAAAATTTATTTCCACATCAAATAGTACATTTTTATGTAAAAGACTCTGCTGAATTCAAATCCACTGTCAGAATTGAGCTAGAACGTGTGGTTTTTTTTCTAACCTCAAAAAACCGAGCAGGAATCGCTATTTTCAAATTCTGAGCGGATTTTGACCAGATTTTGTATAAAGGGGTTTTTTGGGTTACGAATATGAATTCACATTGTAAAAATTCAAGATGGCTGATCCAATATGGCGGGTGTACTTTTTTGAAATCCACCGATTTCAGTAAAATTTGGCATCATAAGGATTGCTGGTTGATCTCACCTTGATTAATCACACATCTGGAGCCAGATTTTCATGAATATTACATTTCTGTCATTTATGAATACAATAAATGACAGAGGCACGAGTACTGATCCCTGCGGAACCCTTACGGTCGCTAGAGGCTTAACAGCGATACTGGACATTTAGAACACTGTTATTGAGATATGAATTAAACAATTTAAGGAAATCTAATGTCAATACATAATTCTAGACATAAATTAACAACAAAATGCTGATACGAATGCGAATTTAAAATTTGACGCAAATAATCCACGCGAGAATACGAATATTCAACAAATCTTTACGAACGAACCCATTGACGGACAGCCAGATCTCCTGTTAATTAAAACCCAATTGCTCTCGCGGTCTTTGAGGAAACCAACTACCAGCCAAAACGGCATTTAAAGTCAACTTAATTTATTGCATAGTAAGGAGTCCGAGATGAATAAACTGGCGAGCCACTTATGGAGTTAAAAGTCAATTGGGGCCAAGCATCACTCTGCCCTACGCAGTGGGCCACGCTCACGCATTTTAACTGTGTCTAGCGGGCACAACATGTGCTCGCAGGGGGCCTCCGACGCGACTTTACGGGCCTGGCGGGCGTATGTGTAGGGGAGAGAGGCACATCATGCCAAAATTTAAATCAAAGGTAAATAAATTTACTAAGCCTGGACATCACAATTAGACTGATCGAAATAACTCATTTAGAGGGAAAAGAAAATTGTTACCTGGACTTTTATAACTGGAATTGGTAAAGGGGCTTATAATAAATAAAAAAAATAAATAAATGCGTGAAATTGTATCATTCGGATTCCCGGTGAAAGTTGAGGTCAAACAAAAAAGTACCTATCCAATATAAAAGTTGTAGATCATACAAAAATCTACAATTTTTGTAGAAATCACTTTTTAAGATAACTTTCAAATTTAAGAGAAAAATGCGAAAAACTTATTTTTCGTATTTTATTTCTCATTTCCGCAAAAATAATTTAATTTTGACGAAACTTGGTGAAAGTATACCTTTCTGTGTTCTAAATAATCACAATTTTTTTTAGATAAAAAGATCAAGAAGTTTCCGAGATATTTATTTTTTTCGGTCTGAAACACTTTTTTTTTAAATAAATATTCTACTTGGAAAAGTCTGCCGGTAATAATTTTTTTCGTTTCGACATACTTTTTGGTGAAATAAAAAAAATCTGTAATCATAGTTCAAAAACATGCTCAAAAATGCAAATAAGAATAATGACTAGTACAATAAATTTTTCTGTAATTGTTGATAATTTGTTTAAATTAAAAAAATATCGAAAACTGATTACACCATTCAAATGTAGGGAAAAAGTACAAAAAAAAGGTCTCATTGTTTGACCCAAAATTTTGTTTTTGTATAGTATTGCTATAAACATCTAAGTGAATAAATAAAATAAATACATAATTTTATTTCTGTAGGATTTTTTTTTTAATTTGATGAATTCATAGATATACAGTGTATCCAAGATAAGGGTGGGATAGCATTAGGATCGAGGAAAGGTAAGAGATACGGAGTGTCTCAAATTAGAAAAAAGTTGTGTTTTTTATATCTAACAATATGCCGTTCAGAAAGTTTTAAAATTTCGGGTAGTTCCGGAGATATCCGATAAACGAATTAAAATAAATTGCGTATTTACATTGCCACTTGTTTCGCTCTATCCAATGGCGTCAACATTTTTGCAATCCGACGTTTCGTCTTCGAGGGGCCATCATCAAGTTATTTTTTTTCAATACGTCGCTGCTATTTTTATGATAAAATCTAAAGTTATTTTTAATTCTGAATTAGATGATATTGCTATTGTAATCGCTTATAAAGGTTTTTAGCTGGTTATAGCTATCATTTAAAATTTTTCCTGAGTACGGCTCTAAACGCTTTCAAAATATCTATCGGAGGAAGTCATAACAGTAAAAGAGTCAATATAGCACAAAATTTGCATACTTCTGAATCTAGTCCTCCTCAAATTGAATATCCATGGCCACAATCGTTAACAGATAAAATGATTACTCAGAATTACGTTTTTTTTCCTCAAATTTACTTAGTTTGCACATTTCCAATAGCTTTTCACAATTTCAGAAAACGGTCACAAACAAATTTATTGAAATTTGGAAAGGTCAACGTCTGTCAGGACAGCTAGTTAATTATTATTATTATTAAAGTTATTTTCTATTATAAATAGCTTAGAGAATTGCTTGAATTTTCAGATTGATCTGGAAAACATATAAATTCTTGGTACTTAGAAAATAGATTGTTTATTAATCCTTCCGAAAGAGGTATTGAGGTTCTATGGTTTCATAGTTAGTGGAGCTATTAAAACATTTTATTTTGCTTTTGTTGGCTCTAGACTTGAATATGGTGCGCTGGGATGGTATCCTTATTGCAATACTCAAAAGTGGCAAATTGAAAGAGTCCAAAAAAGTTTTTAAAATATTTGGCATACAAAATTAATGGGATTTATCCTGAAATGGGTGTAAACTACGTCGTTGTAACAAGTAGATTTGGTGTTGAAACTATAGATTCTCGTAGAATTCGCATGTGACTCACTTTTTTGTATAAGTTACTGCACAACACCATTGACTGTGCTGCTATTAATTTTTCCGTACTTATAGTACGATCGTATTCGATGCAAAGTAATAAATCATTGCCTGTTAAGGGAATCAGTGCAACACATTTTATAGGGGGTTTTGGAAATTGAATAATTTCTTTATGCATTATATATTTATGAAGGACAAAATGAAAAACAAAGGCATCTCCTTCGCACATTGGGCGGCAGGACAACAATACATTTATTACTCCCTTCATTATCCCTCATATGACTTGTGTCTTGTGTTTTTTGCGGCGGCGCGCGTGCCGGCCTGGCGTGGTCAGTTTCGTTTCGGTTGTATTGGTGCTGCGTGTTTCTCGCTCGCGATATTTGTGAGGTTATAACTGTTATAAGTGCAATTATATTTCTTTCGGGCTATATGTGTGTTTCGCGCTATTATTTGAGAATATGTGAGTGAAATCATATTTCTTGTGCTCCGTAACAAAAGTGTTTTTAGTGTTTTATTTGTGTGCTGTGTGTGTGTTTCGGGGTGTTGTTTGTGAATCGTGAATGCTATTATATGGTGTACTTTTTTGAAATCCACCGATTTCAGTAAAATTTGGCATCATAAGGATTGCTGGTTGATCTCACCTTGATTAATCACACATCTGGAGCCAGATTTTCATGAATATTACATTTCTGTCATTTATGAATACAATAAATGACAGAGGCACGAGTACTGATCCCTGCGGAACCCTTACGGTCGCTAGAGGCTTAACAGCGATACTGGACATTTAGAACACTGTTATTGAGATATGAATTAAACAATTTAAGGAAATCTAATGTCAATACATAATTCTAGACATAAATCAACAACAAAATGCTGATACGAATGCGAATTTAAAATTTGACGCAAATAATCCACGCGAGAATACGAATATTCAACAAATCTTTACGAACGAACCCATTGACGGACAGCCAGATCTCCTGTTAATTAAAACCCAATTGCTCTCGCGCTCTTTGAGGAAACCAACTACCAGCCAAAACGGCATTTAAAGTCAACTTAATTTATTGCATAGTAAGGAGTCCGAGATGAATAAACTGGCGAGCCACTTATGGAGTTAAAAGTCAATTGGGGCCAAGCATCACTCTGCCCTACGCAGTGGGCCACGCTCACGCATTTTAACTGTGTCTAGCGGGCACAACATGTGCTCGCAGGGGGCCTCCGACGCGACTTTACGGGCCTGGCGGACTTAGGTGTAGGGGAGAGAGGCACATTACGTCAAAATTCAAATCAAAGGTAAATAAATTGTAACAAATTATATAATAAATAAAATGGTAAAGGGGCTTACAATAAATGAAAAAAAAAAATAAATAAATGCATGATCAGGGGTGGCGAAGGGTTGATTTCGGGGGTTGAAAAATTGTATCATTCGTATTTCCGGCGAAAGTTGATATCAAACAAAAAAGTATCCATTACAAAAGTAGTAGATCATGCAAAAATCTACAACTTTTGTAGAAGTCACATTTTAAGATAACCTTCAAATTTTCGAGAAAAATACGAAAAACGGTTTTTTTTCTTATTTTTTGTTTTTTATTTCTCATTTCCGCAAAAATAATTTAATTTTGACAAAACTTGGTGAAAGTATACCTTTCTGTGTCTTAAATAACCACAAATTATTTTTGATAAAAAAATCAAAAAGTTTCCGAGATATTTGTTTTTTCGGTTTGAAATACTTTTTTTCAAAGAAATATTCTACTTAGAAAAATCATCGTACAGAGTTCTGTCGGTGATAATTTTTTTCGTTTTGATATATACCTACTTTATTGTGAAATAAAAAAATCTGTAATTATATAATTAAAAACATGTTCAAAATGCAAAAAAAAATAAAAAATGACTTGCAACAATGAATTTCTAAGTAATTGTTGATAATTTGTATAAATTTAAAAACAAATTAAAAACTGATTACACCATTCAAATGTAGGGAAAAAATACAAAAAAACTGTGTCTCATTGTTTGACCCAAAACTTTGTTTTTGTACAGTATTGTCGAACAGCGAATAAATAAAATAAATAATAATTTCTTTTCCATTGGATTATTTTTTTTTAATTTTGATGAATTCATAGATATACACTGTGTCCAAGATAAGGATAGGATATCATTAGGATCGAGGAAACGGTGAAAGATACGGAGTGGCTCAAATTAGAAAAAAGTTGTGTTATTATACCTAACAATATGCCGTGTAGTAAGTTTTAAAATTTCGGGTAGTTCCGGAGATATCCAAAAAAGCCCCGAAATTTTGCAAAATCGTTTTATATTTTTTTCTGGCTATATTGGAAAACGAATTTTAAAATAAATTGCATATTTACATTGCCACTTTTTTTGCTCTATCCAACGGAGTCAACATTTTTGCAGTCCGACGTTTCGTCTTCGAGGGGCCATCATCAGTTTATTTTTTTAAATATGTCCCTGCTATTTTTATGACAAAATCTAAAGTTATTTTTAATTCTCAATTAGATGATATTACTATTGTAATCGCTTATAAATGTTTTTAGCTTGTTTTAGCTATCATTTAAAATTTTTCCTGAGTAAGGCTCTGAATGCTTTCAAAATATCTATTGGATTAAGTCATAACAGTATAAAAGTCAATACAGCACAAAATATCCAACAATTTTTTTTAATAAATAATTTAAAAAGTTGTACCTTATAAAAAGATAATACGAATTTATGAAATGTTTTGTTATTAGATATAATTAGTATCGCTAATTAATAGTAGTTAAAGGTTACCCCACACGTACGATTTTGTTTTATGTTGATATGTTGAATAAAGTACGACTACGGCTAACAGGCGCAAAATGTTAAGTAGCTTAGGATCTAAACGATGAGAATAATTTTTTTTTAATTGTAGGTAATTGTGCTGGTTAATTAATCTACCGTGATGGAATATTTTATAAATATACATATACATTTTTCCAAAAATTAAAAAAACGGTGACCTATAAAACTAGGGTGACATATAAAACCTTACCAAAGCTGCAAAAATTTAGATAATTGAATTTTGAAAATTGCTTTTGGTTTCTGCATATTTACCCTATGTGTATACCAAATTTCAAGTGTCAGCAAAACTTCAAACAAATTTGGCAAAGTTTCGAGTTTCAGATGCCGATGAATGTATAACACCTTATAGAACAAAAAGTTTTGCTCTCCTGATTTTCGGGTTTAGCGTCATTATTGTATATATATTGAACTATAGTTTTCGAAAGTTTTATCACTTTTTGTTTATAATTAACATTTTTACAGCAACTTTAAAAAATTGACGTTTTATACCGTTTTTTCAATCTCACTGCTTTGTTATTGCAAATTTCGTAATCGGACCACCGCCATGTAGCTATTTTTAGTACGAACAAAATCATGTCCTAAGCATTTTTTCGTACATAGTTATCCCGCTGAGTTATTTAAAGAAAACTACTAATTTTTTCACGATTAAATTGTTAATAACTTTTTTTCCTGATAAAATACTTTGTCAGAAAATTAGCCGGTTATTGTACTCATCATTTAAAGTATTCCTGTGTAGTTATTTCCGAGTTATCAAGAAAATGTCACCAACAGTAACTTTTCGGTATCTGCCGACTGGACTAAAAATCTTTTAACTTTCAGATCATCCCGAAACTAGAAAATTTACTTTTCTTTTGATTGCTTTGCGACAATTTTTTTCTGAGTTGCAACCTTTTGAAGAGCACCCAATTTCCGATTTTGTTTATCCTTTAATTTTTGTGACTAGCGTATCATCAATCATCATCGGGAAGTCACGTTACGCATGGTGACACACCGACGCTACTAGAACGGGAAATTGAAGTTGCAACACAAGATTAGCGTTCATTCATTAATTTGCAGCTATCGTAGCGGTTATCTCTAACCACGATTACATCACGGCGGCGGGCGCTTAAGCCGAAAATCCGGCCCGTGTTTCCTCCCGGTGGTCACTCCACGAGGCCCGTGGGTCTCCCGACGATGATATATGGTCGCAAACAAAAACCGGGAAGATTGCACGTTTGGATTCTAAATTAACAGAGCAAAAGACAATTACCAGAGAATATTATTTTATACGAAAAACTTAATTGCTTTATAATATGTTTTATTTTTGAAGCAGCCCCGGATGATTTATGGCGAGGCTTTCAATTTAGGAGCTGCTCGATGGATTCGTCGGATTCGGAGCGTGCTTGATGGCCCGAGAACGCGGGTATTAATCACCTTTGTTTTGCGTTTAAGACTTATTAGAAATTAACAAGTTGTTGAAACGTTATCAATCATAATACCCCTTGCAGCACAATAAGAGTAGAAGTTGTGGCACATCGATAGTAATAGACACATAATTCTAACTACGGGCGTATTAGAATATCTTGAAGACATCCGAAGCGCGTGTCCTTATTTTGAGACGCTGATGAGGACTGCTAACTTGGAAACTGTTGGATTGTGATCATGACACATCCGCGAGGACCAATATCTTCGAAATTACATTTGCAGCTGTGGTGACAACATGCGCCAGCTGAGCATAGTACAATATTAGTGTTGTATTTGAATAAAGCGCATTAGGCATATATCGGTAAATCGTTTGACAGGAAATTAATTTCATCACTACTTGTTATTAGCCATTAACCAATCAATCAATAGTTTTGAATTCATTCAGAAGTCGAATAATAATATTATTGAAACGTTTCTAATGTCTTATAGTCCAGTCGGAAGAGACCTAAGAGTTACTGTTGGCATTTCCTTGGTAACTCGTAAATAACTACACAGGAATACTTTAAATGATGAGTACAATAACAGGCTAATTTGCTGACAAAGTATTTTATCAGGAAAAAAGTTATTAACAATTTAATCGTGAAATAAATTTATTTTAGCAGTTTTCTGACATGATTTTGTTCGTAATAAAAATAGCTACAAAATGGCGGTGGTCTGATTACAAAATTTGCAATAACAAAGCCGTGAGAATGAAAAAACGGTATAAAACGTCAATTTTTTAAAGTTGCTGTAAAAATGTCAATTATAAACAAAAAGTGATAAAACATTCGAAAACTATAGTTCAATATATATATACAATAATGACGCTAAAGCCGAAAATCAGGACAGCAAAACTTTTTGTTTTATACATCCATCGACATCTGAAACTCGAAACTGCCAAAATTGTTTGAAGTTTTGCTGACACTTGAAATTTGGTACACGCATAGTGTAAATATGCAGAAACCAAAAGCAATTTGCAAAATTCAAGTATCTTCATGTTTGCAGTTTTGGTAAGGTTTTATCGTCACCCTAGTTTTATACGTAATCGTTTTTTAATTTTTGGACGTATGTTTATTACGAACAAAATCATGTCCTAAGCATTTTTTCGTACAAAGTCATCCCGCTGAGTTATTTAAAGAAAACTACTAAAAAAAATTCACTATTAAATTGTTAATAACTTTTTTTCCTGATAAAATACTTTATTAGCAAATTAGCCTGTTATTGTACTCATCATTTAAAGTAGGCCTGTGCAGTTATTTCTTGGTTATCAAGGTTTGACACAGGCCGAACCTCTACCAACTGGACTATTATTGTATATGGGGCGTTCCACGCCAATTCGGATGGTTAGAAAAACTTTGATTTTTGATTTCTTGAATTTTTTCTTATTTTTTGGCACCTCTCAAAAGAGCCTTTCTGGTAAATTTTGAGATTTTTTGATTACTCGTTCAAAAGACATCAAATTTTCTAACGTTATTTTTTTGTTTTTTGTTCATAACTTTCCTAATAATGGTCCAAATTAAAGCTTTTTTTTTAATCTTTGTTTTTAGATGGCCTTTACAGAAAAAAATACAAAGAAAATATTCAGTGTTTTTGATTAAGATTTTTGAGTTTGAAATTTTAAATCGTATTTTTGAAAATGAGTATATCTTTCGATTTTTTGAATTTTTTTTATATCAAACTACTATTCTTTTAACAACTTTCAAGACCGGTCCGATCGTGGGCCCTCCATAATTACTATTTTTTTTTTAATTTTGAAAATTTGAATTTTTTTTTTCTCTATAAATCATAAGTACCGATTTTTGTCACTGTGTACTCTTTTTTTACTTATTGTAAATTAATTTTAATACTTTTTAATTGTTAATAGCTGTTTAGCATCAATAAATAAACGTTAAGTCTATTTATAAACAATTATAAGAAACGTTTTTATTTATTTTCATGTTCTTTTCAAAATTGTTTAAAAATTATTTTATGAATGCTATTTTTTGTTGCAAAGTATTTTTTTTATTTAAATAATAGTATCTTTATGAGTTTCTATACAATTTAAAAAGAGTCGGACATCTTAATGAATGACTTTGTCACGTGATGGCGCTGCTGACTGTTTCTTTATACCGATAGTTAAAGTCGTGTTGATATCAGTTGGACCCGCATAAAAACATTTAATTCGTAAACTCTACGGAATCCATAGGCATCCAGAAAAATTTTGCCCCGTCTCGTTTAGATATATTATACTAAGTATATTTCGAGCTGTATTCCTATTTATATTGACGATATTCTGGAATTTTTTGTAGATAATCTTCCCGAAGTGCAACTATACATCGTGATTGCATAATTGCCATACGATTGTCAAGTTTTTTATGTTTAAACCCGCATTATAATAAAACATGTAGTGTCTATTTAAAATTTAAAATTTAAAAATCTCAAGGTCAATCAGTCAATCTAAGGTCAATTTTGCAAAATACAAGTTGGCGGATCCAAGATGGCCGACCAAATTTTCAAAAAATAACACATTCGCGCCAAATTTAGTGTACGGGGGGTTTCGGGGTCACTGCTCAGGCACCGATTTACAAAATTCGTTTTTAAAAATTTTATCGATTACCTATGTACTTTATTACCTGAGATTAGGCAGATAAGCCGTGAATAGATCTTTTACAGAAAAAAGAAGAAGATAGCCAAAAAAGAAGGTTAAAACATTATTGGGTATTCAGGTTATAATGTAAACAAAAATATTAGAAAATGAATTTCGCAATTCTGACCTCGAATTAGTATCAGTAAAGTTCGGGACTCGGTCGGATGATCATAGCCGTCGCGTCAGCTTTTCGCTACAGCGCATCGTACCAAACCGGTAATAACAGCAGTTATTGGCTTCGCGTTTACTTCGTGTATACGTGTTTTAATATTCTAATAATGTCGATAGCGCCAAAAAACGACCTTTAGCTGATAAAGTACGAAAATGAATTTATTTTTATTTATACCCACCTATTTATGTGTTTGTTTACGATGAACACGCCTATGACTAGCCGACTAAAACCCCGAACTCTAGTGATCAGCGACTCCGAAAAACCCGTGTATTAAATTTAGTGCGAATCTATTATTTTTTGAAACTTTGGTCGGCCATCTTGGATCCGCCATCTTGAATTTTGCAAAATTCACAAACGGATCCGTGATCAGCGACCGTGACAGCCCCGGATTCCAAATTTGGCGCCAATCTGTAATTGTTTTAAAATTCATGATATCTATCGTTGGTTTTGGTCTTAACCATATAAATGAACATTTGAATAAGGACAATTTTTTTTTGTATTTTTCCTAGCACCTTTTTCGTGAATTTTTTTGTTATTTTGATTTGTTTTTTAAAGTTAGGAAATTCCTGTGAAGTAATAGCTCAATTCTGACACTGGATTCGTGTCCAGAAGGCAAAAATACTGCGGATAACATGTCGCATGAAAAGAACAGACAACTTTTTTTTGTGTGGCTGTGTTATTACATATTTGTAAGTAAAGTTTAAACCTTTATTAACAAAAATAACAAATCTCAAGACTATAAAAATTGTTCAAAATGTCCACCCTCGGCTCGAATACAATTCTCACCTCGGCGAACTAACAAAGATTCCATCACTCGACGGATGAGATTTGCATCATTTCTAATCTGGTTAGCTGCATCCTGAATTCTTTCAAGTAACTGTTGACGGGTGGTGATTTCAACATGGTAGACAAGCTGCTTCATATGTCCCCATAAATAAAAGTCCAAAGGATTTAGATCTGGTGAACGCGGTGGCCATGCTATTGGACCTTGTTGCACTATCCATTTATTCAGGAAATGATCATTCAACCAAGCCAACCAAGTTACTTGTCTTCCTCTCTGTGGTGGTATCGTTCTGATACTATATTTTGAACAATATTAAGCCCTAGGTCATCAATGAAACCAAAAAGGTTGTTGCCCAACAAAGTTCTATACAGATCTGCATTTAAACGATCATTTAAGACATGTACATGTACAACAATTTATTGTTGAAAATGTTACCCCAAACGTTGACACTGAACCATTGCTGAAATCGTCTTGATCTACTTGCATGCGGATTTCCTACCTTCATCAACAAATATCGACGTTCGATGCTTCCATAAAAAATCTACCCACCTCTTCTCCACTAAATACGCTGGATTTTTTTGCCTTGTATCCCACTGACATCTTAAGAAATTCTATCAGTTTAGGATATTTTTCAATATTTATTTCTTTTTCACAACCAAAGTGGCTTTCAGTATGGAGTAGTACCTAGCACCAAAGTGAAGAACAAGTTTTGGTTTCAAAACTCTTAACGAAATAAGCAAATAGAATATTTTCATTAATGCTTAGTTTTTGCGGCACCCCATCGAGTGAAACTGTTTGCATTCCTTTGCCTCGGACTTTTCTGGCAGTAAATTTTCTGTAGCTTCTTCCACTATTTCTGATATTTCCTGTTTGGAATCGCATGAACTCAATTTAGTTTTCGAAATTAAGAACAGGACACTGTAAATAATACAAACAATATGGCGACTTTAACCAAGGCGTATTGTTTATGTCATTGTAACAAAGAAAGAAAAATATCTTATAAAAGTGGGACAACTTAGTATGATTTTGTTATTGTTAATAATAGAGAAACGTCGTGATTGGTACGTAACTATAAGTATAGAGATAAAAATGGACTATGTTGCATGGCTTTCATTGGCGGAAATTTTAAGAGAATAGATTATCTACTTGACATTTTGTACAGAGATTCACAATAACAAAACTCAGGGAACATCGAAGGGGTTTTTCGATTGATTAACAATTTTCATGGTTTTTAACAATTTAAAGCAAAATTTTTCTTCTTTTTTCGATACTTTTCTTTTGAACGTTCACTAAATCAATATTTATTAATATTTTTTAATTTCCTTACCACATTCCTTAGCTATTAGTATATTTTATCAGAAAATTTTTGTTTTTTGTTCCATCCGTTAATAAGAAACCTTTCCGACCATATACTCCTCTGAAAAAAGGTGTCGTTGCTTGCCACCACCTACAGCCGACATTTTGAATCCAAATTGTTTGAAAAAATTCACGACACTACCTGAAAACATGTACCATAAAGCTTTTCTGTTCCTGATACCATATCTTGTAACGATTTTTCCTTGAAAATTCCCGAAAATCAACTTTTTTCCAACCTCTAGAGTGGTGTTACCCCTTAAGTCACGATCATTTTCAAATGTTAATACGTTTTAATAAATGTTGTTATTATTAAAGTTCCGCTTCTGCATTTTCAACGACTTTAAATATTGAAAATGCTTATCAATAACGTATTTTTTAAAAATTGTCAAATGTCTGGAGGTTATGTATTATCTAACCAAATTTAAACTAATTTGACCGCATCTAATACCAGGAGACGTATATGAATTAGAAACCTTAAATGTGGTGTGCCTCACAGTTCCGGTTTAACCTAAAACTTATTTTTGCGATAAGTAATTAAAAAGCTGATATAATCTTTTATAATTTATAAAAATACTTTTAAAATATTTTAATTGTGAATATGAGAGTTCACATTGTATTAAAAATAAAGATCATTAATATAAAATTTATAACTAGTTATAGGCAATAAATTTTAGTTTCTTATCATTCCCAATAATCTTCATAAAAAGTTATTTTGAATGTTAATATTACACATTAATAATAACTTTGTTCTTTTGATTTTGTATTTATTATCATCTGTGATTATATACTTGTTACATTATTTTATTAGTCATTATTACAAGTTTTTTTTATTAGAGCTTTGTTTAAATTATTCTCTTATTGAAAATCGCTCAATTTCTAGCAAGCAACAAAATCAGTTAATTAACATTTAATTAGGAAATCGATATAATTGTAATTTAGAATTTAATATCATTTTCTTTCAATTTTTTATTCTTATAAGAAATTTAACAAATGTTTTGTGATGACGAATTTGATTTCCATTTTATCCTGCTTTACGTAATATTAATCGGAAATGGAGTTATTTTTGTCTGGGTCTTTCGCTATTGTTACATAAAAGTAGCAAAAATAAACGGTTTTGGGAAATTGTTAGGCGTGGGGGTTTTACCGAAGCTACATGATTCAAAAGAAACGTTCGTATTAGGGATTCCCAGCCGTCGATACGATTTTCTGACATTGAAAATATATTTTAATTGTCTCAAGGTTATATCCAAGTTACATATATGTTATATGTATTAGATAAAAACGCATTAACTTGTCTGAATTTGTCTGAAGCTATTTAATTGAATTTACCACTTTTGAAAAGTGAAGATGAAAAATTGAATTGAATTGTTTTTATATTTGTGCAGATAAGGAAATTTGCCCTTTATAGAGGAAAATAGCTTTAATGGGGAAAAGTTTTGAATACGCGATTTTACATTATTGTAACTCACTAGTTGCTGCCTATCTGTCAACATCTGTATACTGTCCTCGGTAAACCCATAAAATTGTTGCTTTTTAACAAGAATATTATGAGATACACAATCAAACGCTTTTGTCAAGTATAAGAACTACCTATATATTCACCATTTTCAAAACCTTCATTAATATATGAAACAAGTTTGTGTATAGCCAATGTAGCCCAGTTACTGTAGCTGAAAATATAGTAATACCTCCGAATTTTTTAGAACTCCACCGATTTTTCTCAAAATTTAGAATTAGTCTCATCTTACCCCCCACTTCAAAACTTATATATGCGCTAGGGGTGCTTTTGTTCTTAAGGGGTGAAAACTTATTGGAAAAAAAGAAAAAATACAAATTTAAGCATTTTATGTCATCAAATCTTTTTTATTTGTGCAGTATGAGTAATTTCATGTGCTACCTAACATGAAACTTAATGTATCCCAAATTTTCAACCCGGAAAAAACTTTAAAAACCACCCCTTTGGATGAAAATAATATAAAAAAGTTTAATTCAACTTGAAACGTTTTAATCATGCATTTTATCAAATTAAAATTGATTTTTTTATCGATTACAACTTTTCAACCCTTGAAAAATACTCATTCTTCCGAAAATAAAATGAAAAAATATTATTGAAAGAGTAGAAACATTTTAAATGTGAATTCGTATTAAATAAACATTTATTCCCTTATTATAATTATAGTAGTTATAATATAGTATATATACAAATAAGATTTCTTGTTTGACCTAAATTTTCCTAAAATTATCACCTATACATGTGTTTATTTTTTTGACGATAACTTTCTTACTTTTTAAGATTTTTAATCGCACAAAGGCTCATTTTGCAGGGAATTGTAAGGGCTACGTGAACTGTTGAGTTGATCTTTTTTAAGTCCTTCATTTTTAAGTTTGAAGGGTTTAAAGGGCTCGAAAAGGGAGGTTCTCTCATTCATATGATAACTTAAAATGGCGATATCTCGATTAATATTAATAAAGGAATAAAAAATAAAGCAAAATCTTCAGCAAAAATGAACCAAATTTTTTTTACTCTTGTATTTTTTTTGTACGCTCTTTAATTTTTAAGTTACATCGTAAAAATCGAATTTTTTTCAAAAATTTGAAAAATCTACATTTTCAAAAATTAAGTTTTTTTTCGAAATCATGCTTTGTAAGTGAGCCAAAGACCCAGAACATATTCTTAGAAATAAATGAAGAAATCTGTAAATGGACTGCATTTAATTTTAATTCCGTTGGCACTGATTTGTTTATTAGTTAATTTTAGGAAAAAAAATGAGAAATGAGAAATGTTATTTCGATCATATTTCCGTTAATTTTGATTCTAAAGACTCTTAAAACAGTTCATTTTAAAGGTTTTTCAAAGTATTTTAAAAAAGATTCAAATAGTTTTTTCCTAATATTTTATGGTTTTGGCGTTATTTAACGTTAACTGGTTCCAATTTAGTTTTTAGCTAACATATAATAATGTTTAAAAATCCATAACTCGGTTTATATTGAAATTAGAGAAAAACAAAATAATGCCATTAGATTTGTTTTTTTATTAGGTGAAGCCGAAAGCAAGCACTTTTTCAGTAAAAACTCAACATTTTCAATGACAAATTACTCGGAAAGTATTGGATTATCAAAAAAACTTTATATAACATTTGTTACTTAAAATTTACTCCTCTATCGATTCCTGTGGTTATTTTGGGCATAAAAATTTCCACCCCCAAGAAGGTGTGGGAACCACCCCCAGGGCAAAACACACTTCGGCACTATATAAGTTTTGTTCCTTGAGGCATTCCCCACATTCAGTCAAAATTTCAAGTCAATCGGTTCAGTTATAAAGAACTCGGAGGTAAAAACCCTGAGTAACTGGACTAATGTTCATAATACCATGGGTGTCAAAATAATTGGTAATTTGTATTTTCAATATAGACTCATAAACTTTTGCAAAATATAGAATTATGGATATGGGTCTAAAATTGGAAGGATCATTTACTCCTGGAAAAATACTCGACTTGATACCTACTAAGGTTAATTAAGTTGGTAATTGGGATTAGTATTGAATTCATTATACTTTTCACATTTAGGTAATAAACATGTGACGTGTGTGTTAGTGACGATTTTTGAAAAGTGCGACTTTCTGGAACAACGATCCAAAATAAAATTTTGCGTGAACCTTTGACGCAAACGTTTCAACTTTTATATTCGGTTATTTTTTATATTTATGAAAAACTGCTTGACACATTTTAGTTTTAATTAATTTATGGATTATTTGAGAAATCTTAAACATTATGACCGTAACATTTTCGCACTTTACTGTAGAAGCTCGAAGGCCGAAAAGTAAGTTTACGATTGACACGAAATCCGCAGATATTGCGTTTGAAGGACCACAGCGTTTAGGTCACATATTGCGTAATTCACACTCATAAAAATGCCTCTACAAAGTTCACCTCGGAAAGGTTAAGGCTGATTCTGACGATTTAAACTCTTAGCGCCTGTTTGGAGTTTGTTTAATTACTGGAGTAATTAATAGAGATAATTTATTGTTATTGAATTTTTGTAAAACAGTGTAAGGAAGACGACACATTTTATAGCCGTTTTTTTCTCTTCTACTAAAAATTCCGCACGCCACAATTTAATTGTATCCGAGTTCTCTGAATGTTGTAAGTTATGAAAACATGTCTATAAATTCTCCACGTGTTTGAAGCGATTGATAAAAGACAGTCTGGTGTTCGAAGGTAACTATAATCATCATTGATCTCGAGTAGTTACGAACGTATAAAATCTATTATTAAGATGTATTAATCGAAATTATTGTTGTTGTGCAACTATTTCTGAAGTTGGGGAATTGTATTCGTCTGTCATATAATGCTTATTTATGGCTGTTTAAAAACAATAAGTGAGTTTTACTGTTTGTAATGATTAACGTTATATGTAGTGGAAAAACAGGTATAATTCCGTGTCTTCTCAACAACTATAAACTTGTTGGTACATATACATATACCAACTTTTTTTAACATTGTTAGGACTAGGAAAAAATATTGACACACAATCCGGATGTTGTTCGAATTTGCTGATAAAACTTGTTATAATCAAAAGAACAATCTTCAGGTTTGACAATTTTTTCATACGGTAGATTTGTTTGTGTTGCCACTCTAGAAAATCACTTTTTAACTAAGAAAAGTGCGTTGTTCTGAATCCAGGCCGGTAAGGAGGGGGGGAGTTCAGTAAGGTGACATAAGAGCTCAATATAGTAACGGATTTTTCAATAAGAATGATCTGATTTTGAATCGATATAGTAACCATGGTAATAAAGTTGTACCTGTCACTAGTTGTCATTTATGATCAGTATACTCTAACATATTGGGAGCTTTCGTTTTGGCAAAAATAGTACCTATTAGCAATTAATATCAGTTCAGAGTAACTCTAAGTTGCTATTAGCTACTAATAGCTACTATTTTTGCCAAATCGAAAGGCCCTATTATTGTGGCTAAATATGCGCTTCAAGAACGTTTGGTTATTATCCAAAGATTTTATAAAAATAGACTTTCTTCTGTGAACACTTATCGCGCACTTCGTGAAAACTTTAGTTCAAATAATCGCCCTTCTTTGCTTGCCATTCGTCGCATCGTTGAGAAATTTGAAAATAATTTTACTAATCACGATGTAAAAACACCAATAAGACGTCGAAATGCCAGAACTGTTGACAATATTGTTCGTGTAGACGCAGTCTAGGTGGACATTTAAACGATGTATTATTCAAAAGTTAAATGTTGTTGACTGTACTTTAATATAAAAAGTTTGATTGTGTCTGAAATAATTTTAATTTTATTCCATTTTAAAATCATATCGATTTCATGCTTAAATGTCATATTCTTTTCCGTTTAGAAATCTTCAGGCATCGTCAAGCGAAGATGCAGCGGCTTTTACAGTATTTTAGCTTAAACTATTATATCCAAAAGAATTTTGTTCTGTTAGGTAAATTTCCACTACTATCTATTTTCACCATCATCTCTTTCCCACCTCATAAAGTGCATAATCTTCCGTTATATCAAATAATATCCTAGTTTAACTCCACGTTAATTAGCATAAATTAGTACTTTATTTATATTTGTTTTATTTAAATTGATCAAATATACTAATAAGCTTCCTTTACGCATGTAAAAAAATGATTACTATGTCGAACGCTTAAGGCCAAAACATATTTTTTACGTTTTCTAATTTACGACAATGGGCTAGTCACATACCGGTTGGTTAAAATCCGGTCAAATGTGTGTGGCAGGGAAATTGTATTAATGTATGCGCCATGCATAAAAAACTTACAATGGACAATTTTTTAAAAGATTCCATTATTTAGAGAAGTTGCTTTCAAGGTCATATGTGGTACATGTAACATTTTCTTGTTTATGATGCAAAATAACTGAAAATATTCTTAAAAAATAAGAATTAGGTCTATGTTAAAGTTCTATAATTTAAAAAGGCCATAAGGAAATAAAAATTATGAATATAGAAGCTTTTATTATTTTTCATTCGAGCACTAAAAGCCAGATATAGTCTGTTTGGAAATGGAAGAGAGTAATAAAACCCCGAGATTAGAACCGGCCATGGGCGTGGTAATATTTCGTTTCAGGTAATTATCGGATAACACTAATGTTAACAAAAATGACAGGGATTGGAAAATCGACTATCTACAGACTTTTAAAGGAAACAAAAAATGAACAAGATACTGTAAATCCCCCAAAATCATCTACAGGGAGGTCAAAAGTCGTTATAGATGATTTCTTCAAAAATGTCATTCGCAGAAAAGTACACTCATTTTATTTTAAAAAAGAAATACCAACGCTAAACAAAATTTTAAGTGAACTTTCAGAGGACAACGATTTGCCAAAAATCAGTAGAAGCAAATTATGGGCCGTCTTACGAGAGTTGAATTTTTGCTGGGAAAAGCAGAACAGGAAGTCAGTTCTTATCGATAAAGATGAAATTATTTGTTGGCGAAGATCCTACTTAAGATCAATTAGAAAATTCCGTGACGAAGGGAGGAATATTTATTATCTAGACGAAACTTGGGTCAACGAGGGATATACTGTAACAAAAGTATGGCAAGATAAAAATGTAAAAAGTTTTCGACAAGCATTTTTGGATGGACTTTCAACAGGGTTCAAGGCACCTTCAGGTAAAGGGCGAAGATTAATAGTGACACATATAGGTAGTGCCAGTGGTTTTGTAGATGGCGGTTTACTTTTATTTGAATCTAAAAATACAGGTGACTATCACGAAGACATGAAGGCAGATGTTTTCGAAGAGTATTTTACACAGATAGCCAGGGAAAAATCCTTACACATTTGTCTGAAACATTTTTTCCTAAAATGCTTTCTCCGAAAGTTTTTCTGCCGTACCGTGACTTTTGGATAACCCTGTATACTGCCGCTCCGTACTGTTAATGGACCACCCTGTATATTCGAGAACGCCTCTGAGCAACACACGCTTACCGATTATTTTTATTTCAAGCAGCTAATTACTCCACATCAACAAGGAAAACAATGTGCAGGTTGCTATTATTGTTAAACCAGCACCTCCTAATTTGGCGCTCCTCAAATTATTTTGTTTTGGCGCACGGTGCAGCTCTCTAGTTTTGCTGGCCTCTGGCATCGACAACAGTCGATTGTTATTTTGTTATTTATCATCTAGGTACACCTGAAATTTGTTGCCGGAGGCAACTAAATTTATTACGAAAATGACTGGATGAAGTTCTAACGAGTAGGTCTTGGTATTGTCGTGCGAGACGAATTTCACCCTTGTTTCCAATCCACACCTAGAAGTCACTCATAAGCAGGTTTAAATGCACCCAGAGAGGGTAATACATATCCGAGAACATCGAGCCTATCACCCAAGTTATCCACGCACGGCCGGTCGGAAATTTCATCAATGTTTCTAAACCAATCAAGCCAGAGCATAAGATGCCCATAGAGTTTGAAGCTGTTAGTAGGGCGATCTCCGAAGAACATCCTAAGTCGCTCAAAATTTCACAAAACGTATTTGAAGAAGCCATGAACAGGTGGGATCGAACGCCAAGTCTCAACAACTGTGATTCATTAACCAGGACCAAATGCATAACCATTACAAGTTTACAATTTTCCAAATTCCATATCGATGCATTGTATACAGTTTATTGCATGTGTAGCTCAAGCATATAATACAGAAATATCAAAGAAACTTTTACAAAATTGTTATAAATTGAAGCGAACACATCGTGATTTTAAATCTAGCTTCTAAATAGTCCAAGCTTCAATACAGTTCTGCAGGCAATACAAAAGTTCTCTATAGCCCAAAACAAAGACTGGGAAAGGACATAAAGAAGTGTTAAACATAAAACAACAAGTTCTCAAAAATAAATTAGTGCAAAAAGGCTGAGCGAAAAGTGTTTCTACTCTCTAAACTCCAGGTTACTAAAGTATCAAGCTTTAGGGAAAAAGCAGACCAATGAAGACCAATTTCAAAGTAAATTTAAGACCACTACATGTAAAGGAAATGCTAAAAGAATGAGGAAGGAAGAAAAACATCTGAACAATTAGTTTTAAAAAAAAATCAGTCGTTGAAAAATTGTGAAGGTGATATGTAGTTATTTTTGTATAATTTAAGGACTTTTCTTAAGGTTTCAAGAGATGGATGGGTTCTTGATAACGCAGATTAGAAAAGGCAACCTAAACATACCTACAGTGTCAGCGAAAGAAAGCTTTTCCCCTTAATATATATTTACATATTTATTAAAGAAAAATAATAAGTAGAAATTGTAAGAAAAACTATCAGTCCTGAGAATAAAAACCCGATAAACATTATTCCACAAATAAATTAATGTTCTGTGAACATTTATCGTATGACATTACGTTTCATGTGAAATGTATAAATATTAATCATTTGATAACGGCTGTCAAGTCAAGGTGAAGGACTAAGGAAATGTTAAGAAAGATAATAAAAAAAATCAAAATTATTTAATTTTATGAATGGGTTAATCAACACAGCTACAGTGAGATTTCCGGTATGATTCGACGGAACTGCGATTATTTTGCATTTTAATTTGTTTAAAAATAGAAATAGGAAACTGCACTATAAACGGATAGTAGCAATGGGTACAATGTAATAGTAATAGATGCAAATCAATAAAACAAGAAACATTTATCATTGACATCTGTTTTTCTAAAGTTTATTTATTTATTTGTTTGTTTGTATTTTTGTTAGATAACTTATTAACTTTTACGAGTAAACGTAACAGAAAAACATTTGACCAATTTAAAATATAAGCAATTTTGTTCTGACTACTAAAATATATCATCTGGACCTTCTTTCAAAAAATAGTCAGACAATTATTTAAATTCTTTTATAAATTTTAAAATCATCTGCAAATAGTGTGAATATTAAACCATATCTGATTATATTTACTATACAAGAAGAAAATATTGTAATAAATTAAGTAACTTCTCACAATTTCACATAGTTTTCATAGTTTTTCAATAGTATAGAGGGTGATTCAGAACTTACCTAAAAAAAAAATTGAATTTACAGGGGACTCTTACAAATACAATTTTATAAAAAAAAATCAAAAAGGCCAGTTCGAAAATGATTTAGTAATACACTTCTGCACGGCACTGGACTACTGTAAAACCTAACCTTACGCAAGACAAAGCACGCAGCAATGCGAACGTGGGCAAACGAGATACAAATACAGTTGCATTGGGCAACTGGGCAATAAATCTCAGCCGTTGACAAGTGGTCGAAAAATTGCCGAGCAGTGCAGTACAGCAATGCGAAATTTACCATCAATATAATAAAAATTGTTTGAGGACATAAATAACTGATATATGTTGTTGGCCAAATGAACATATAATAGAAATTTTCCGCACATTATATACAAATTATTATAATTTTTTCCTTTATCAGGAAACTTTTATAGGGACGCCTATGAAACTCATTAATTTTATTGCCATGCGTTTTTTTACATGTTCAACTGACTTCGGAAAGACTATACAACAACTCTTCAAAATTTTGTCCATCAATTTGTAAACACATTGGGGCCATCTTACCCAATTTCTACGAACTAACACAAATGTTGTCTTGCTTTACCATAACACAAATGCTTCACCATAACATAAATGTTGTCTTGCTTCAACATAAATTAAAATAATATCCACCAACTCCCGAGTTGCTATACACGTAAATCATTTTTGATATTTGAAAAACTAATGTAAACACTATCGCAAAAACGTAAATACTAACATCGGATTTCCGTATTCGGTATCGCCTGGGGCCACGTGGTCTTTTTTAGTTCCATTTACTTGGATCCCTTTATATGTCATTAACGTATTATTTGAACTACTTTATTTACATGTTTCCAAAAAAAATCAGGTGTAGTATTAATTTTATTTTCAATATTATTGTTATTATACTGGAACATTTTTATTGCAATTTTTTTTATTTCTCAGATAAAAATTCTAATAACCTATTATGCGTTCTCTTAATTTTTTTCCTATAATGTTAGGTTAGGTTAAATAAGGTTTTATTACAAAATAAAATAGAATAACTATTATTTCCAGAATTACGTCAAAATACTGCTGGAAGTTACAAAAACGATTATCATCAAGGAAAACAGTATTTTTATGCAAAATGTACGATTTTCGGGAAGATAGCGTCCCGCGGATCTACAAGGAGACAACAAATGGTTAAAATTCCTTGCACCGCGCGCTTGCATATTAAAGACCAATTAATCTCGGATAAAATCATTAATAATTGATGTATGCGCCGTCGATTATTAAAATTTATAATTGAAACAGAGATTAACATAAATTCGGCGACGCCATACGAGCTGAATGAGAATGAATCCTCGTCATTTTTATTATTAATACGTTTTATTACGACCAAATAAAAGCCACTGGGGTTATAAAATGTCGGACGATTCCTGCAGCTCTTTGTGCGAGACATTAGTATTCAGGCTCTGTTGCTTGGCGGAAGTCAAGATACCAACGTGTTTGTAACCTGGACAGTGTGGCGGCCGAAGTACGTTTCCGTTCGACGTTTTATTTAAATTCATAGATAACCCGGTGTACTTAGCACCCGCTATCCGGGGATATTAACGAATTATTACCCATAGGAGGAACCGGAAAGCTCCCAAATTATTACCGAAAATGACGTTTTATTATATTTATGGCGTGGTAATTTAGCTTTTAGTTAGTTGAGTCATGTAGGCGCAACCATTACTTGGTTCTCATTCGAGTGCCACGGATTTTGTCTTCAAATCAATGTGGTACGGGGCTGGCCCAACTAAAATAAGGCTAATTAAAACATATAAAGTCACGCAATGTTCTACGATACCAGAAATATAGGTACAGTACCTAGTAAACAGATACTAAAAAATAATTATCCAAAAAAAAAAGAAAACTAAAAATGATACATCTAAATATAAATAATATAATTAATATAAAAACAAATACTTAATACAGGGTGTCCCTAAAGGGTCCGTACAACACTGCATCAGACATAGTACGGCTCAAAATAAGTCGATTTAACTAAACTTGCTTTTGTCCAAAAATTGAGAATAACTTTTAAACAAATTCTTTTATGCATTTACAAAAATAAATGCCTTTTTGTTGAAAACGGTTGGCTTTAGAGAAATACCGGTTTTAGGCAGAAAAGTTGGGGGAAAAAATGTTTCCAGCCCAAAGTGAAATACACTGTTTTAGCAGTTTAAATGCGTCCTAGTGATCGCTTGTAGCACCCTCTAGAAGATACAACGAAATCGTCAATAAATTCGAATTTCTCATCTCAAAAAATTCCCGGATACGAAATTTCACGAAATTAGTTGGAAGTAGTCGAAATATATTAAGGAGGTATATCCTATGCTTTTCTTATGGGACTAAAACCCGCTGCCAATTTGAAAAAAATAAATTCTATTGAAATTATTTGCGATAAACATTATTTATATAGCA
Source organism: Anoplophora glabripennis (assembly GCF_000390285.2). Classification (NCBI taxonomy): domain Eukaryota; kingdom Metazoa; phylum Arthropoda; class Insecta; order Coleoptera; family Cerambycidae; genus Anoplophora; species Anoplophora glabripennis. The sequence goes on along the minus strand of NW_019416464.1, from coordinate 225,522 downwards.
AAGAAATCTACTCATATGCACATAGCATACATATTGACGACTAATTAACAACATAAAAATATCATATTTAAGTAGTTTTAAATTATATTTAATGAACGCATAAAGACGCATGTAGGTGTGGGAACAGCACTAATAATTGACTAGCAGTTGTATACATTGCGAACCTACAGACCTCGGACATCGGAGATATTGCGCTTCAAATTCGGGTAAAGATGCGTACGCGGTCAAAAATGTATTGTGTGTGAACTATGTACAATATAATTATTATATATAGCAAATATATCGTATTATCCTCACGAAGACTTGTATCCTTTATTTAAAAGCCGTAAATCATGTGAACTGGTAAAACAACGAGAATTATGTTAATTTAGTTCTAAAGAAATGAAATGACACTCGCGCCCATCTCTCGTCCAAGTCAAAGAAAATGTTGGATGCAATTTTGAAGCTTCTGTGATAGAAATTACATTATTACTCACTGTTCGTGTTTTTAATCTCTGTTTAGTAATGTTACAAAAGTTTTGCAACTATAACTAATTTTTTAGATATAGAAGTTTGCTGAGAAATATTTACGTTCCTTTGTTATTCCGAACAAATGCTTTTATCTCAAGTATTACTAATTGTATTAATCAAGTAAAGAAAACTTCATGTAACCCTAAATATTGCTGGGCAATGATTACGATGTTTTTATAAACCATTAAATATATTAAAAGGATTTATCAACTGTATTTTTTATTCCAATAAATATATCACAGCTTCCTAGTCTTTTTTTATTAATCTAGTTTTTTAAAAACATTACAAAAAATCATCTGTTGTGGGTAATTTATTGTTGATAACAATGTACATGGGATTTAGGAAAAATGTATATGTTTGTAATCAATTTCGTTTTTATCAAGTCTTTCAAATGTTTCCTCTCCTTGCTGTCAGCTGACTGCGACGTTGCCACATTAATCCTCAAGTCAGACAGAAATGCAATTATTGGTTTCTGTTTCTAATTAATACAGCTGTACATTAGTTTTACATCAAAAATAAGATAATACTGTGTACTATCTATGGAAAAGTTTAGTTTCACAATTTCTACATTTTTTCTCAATTATGGGCAAAAACAGAGCCGTCCATCTTCGCCATATAAACCTATGTTAAAATGAACAACCTTCAACAACAATATCTCAAAATCTAGAATAAAAAAAAAATTCAAAAAATTATGACGCACAGAGGGAGCACTGGCTAATACGCTATATAAATTTCAAGTACATTTGAGTAAACTCGATATACCTCCTTAGAGGAAATGTTATTTATTTTTTCAGCTTTCAAATTTAGTTAAATCGACTTATTTTGAGCCATACTATGTCTGGTTAAATAATGCAATCATTCAAAGAAATATCCGGTATTCTTGCTGATCTATTATCACCTTTGACAAAGACTCATCATGTAAAGAAAAATAGTTTTTGATCATTTTCTTCAATATCAGCAATTAGAAGTCTAATCTGTGGTGTTACATATTTTTTGAAGACCTAGATTTCTGGCATCGAAGAATAATGTTTAACTTCACGATTTCAAATCTAAAATCAAACTAATTTTCACCAAAAATAATAAATGAATCCTCTTTTATCCGCCAAATATTTGTCATCCTTAAAACGAATTGTTGTAGTTTTAATAATTTGCGTGAAATTTTAAACATTGGCTGAGAAATTTTTAGGTAAATGTATTGAGCTGAATATTTAATTTATCAAAAAATGGTTACACAATATCGTCCTATTAAATAATATAATTTTTAAATTCAATTCCCCAAATTATCTGTTTTTTTTTTAAATCGTTTTATTTTGTATATACAATTTGTGCAATTGTCTTCCTCTAAATATTTTTTTATATTTATTCAATACATATTGTAGAACATTTTCTCCAAAAGTGAAATTGAATAGGTTATTAAAGAAAATAGTAATATAGAGATCGGTTTTATTATGTTAACAGTACATTTAGTGTACAGTAAATACAGTCTGTACGATATTTGCTGAGATAGAATCTCAAGAAAAGACACGCTGGTACAATAAAAGGAATAAACAAAGAACAGTATGCACTGCAAGCTGCTACGATGAACGCCATGCCACCAATGTCTTTCTACTTCGGGTGCCGAATCTGTTAATTTCGAAAAAGTGACGCAGGGGTATTCTTGGAATTATGTCTCGGCAAATATCGTACGGATTTAATCATGGTTTTGTTTTATTATATAAAAAACTTAAATCATATATTTATACAGGCTATGGGAAAGTTATAATCTACAAAGTATATGCCGTATCTTAAATACCAAGAGTTTCTAATAATGTCCTTAGTTAAAAAATTATACAGGGTGTCTACAAATTTGGAGAGGATTTTTATTAGCAATAATAATAAACGTTTCTTAAGTTTCTGCTTTAAGATAGAAGAGATTAAAAATGATACAATTTTAAATAAAAACGGTTAATACTATAATATAGTCTTACCCTATGAACTTAATAAATTTAAAAGTTTAACATATTTTTTCTAGGAATTGTTTAACTTAATATGCAGTTTCCAAAAAAATTTCTTGCAAGGTGGCTTTTGACATAAATTGTTGCACAAGAAATTAATGACTGGGACAAAAAATGTAAGTCCATTTGATGAAGAACTTCACAAAGTTGTTAACTGGAAAACTAGTGAAATTAAATCTATTAATTGGATCAACATATTTTATTAACTTGTACCAAAATATCTCCACAAGTTTCTTTCATAACGTTGTGCAATTATTGCCCATCGTTGTGAGTTTTTTGCGCGTAACATAATTCAAATCACTTAGTTCTGAAGCTGATGAATCAATATAATTTTTCATAAGTCACCATTTCAATCCAAGGTTCGTCACTTCCATCTGCCTTTGGTCAACGTGGTAGTTACATCATTACAATCATCAGTACATCTAACCACAATCGACGACATCGATTAAACTTGCAGTGTAAGTCTATTGTCGTGAATGCACCATTAATGTAAATGCAGTGACGTACATAAAAAAATGTAGTAATAAAATAAATAATTTTCTTGGAAATAATGCAGTGGTAACCAACGGATAATTGAAGTGGATAAGATAAGCGAATAATACGATAAAACGTATATGTATATGTCCTGACTGAGGCGTAAACTATGTTTCCTTTTTTAAATTATTTCCGTGGACAGCGAACATGCTTAAAATTCTTCCACATAAAAGCAGACTTATTGAGGAATTTCTTTTCCTATTCAGATTTAAAAAAAAACGTCATCGTACTAAAATAAATAATAAAACGATTTTAAATAATAAACTTTAGTAACGTTATTGTTCATAAGGATCGAAAATTATCATTCTGGAGTTTATCTTTAAAATTGCGTTGTAATTATTGTAACTATTATATTGGCCAAAGTTGTAGGAAAATGGAAACTAATCTTGTTGAATATTTGAATAGGAATAATTCTGAATCATGCTTTTAATATATACAGTGTGTCGGCGGATTGAGCTTACAAAAGGACCAATGGACCAATAAGTGAAAGATACGAGAAAAATGCATTCTTTATAAAAGTTTTGGCTTGTTTAGAAAATATGACCATGATGTAGTTCAATTTTGTTCTGCAGGGTAGGTCAAAAACCCTAAATTTTTTTTATTAAGAATTCAAAAATTCCTTGAGATATTTATGGAAGCAGTTAGTAACATGTGTTCAATAAGGGGGTAGTGTTTTTGAAATTTGTTATCTTCATCATATCGTTTTGTTTACTTTATTTAGCTTAATTTTTGTTATAATTTTATTCGTAGATTTTGCATTGTAGATTTTGAAAAATTAGAAATATTTAAATATTTGTAATTTGGTAATTGTAATGTTAATTGTCTAAACTTAAAACCTGTGGTTGAATTTTCCACTACCTTTGATTTTATTTAGGTAGAATATCAGGAAGATTTATCGACATTGATATTTTAACTTTTTACGCAAAATTATGTCATTTATTTGTAGGTTTATATGCCAATTTTTTTACAATGATTGTCATCGTAAGTGTAACAAGAATAAATGTTGATCGATTACAATGTGTGGGTCAAACGGATACCGGATTCGGATTCACCGACCCCAAAAACGTATAGATATGTAGGTTTACTTTGTTGGCAATTGATTATCTGCATTTGACCTTAAACTGACTTTCAACCAGGTTTAACGGACACCGGATTCGGATTCACCGACCCCAAAAACGTATGGATATGTAGGTTTACTTTGTTGGCAATTGATTCTCTGCATTTGACCTTGAACTGACCTTCAACCAGGGTTAACGGACACCGGATTCGGATTCAGCGACCCCAAAAACATATAGCTACCATGGTCTTGTATTTGGGACCTTCCGCTTTTTTTGTGGGGCTGTGATTATTGTTGTTAATACTATTATTATCGTCCCCAGCCCATTTTATCCAAAGTTATTATATTCTTCCACGGATTGTACCATCAAAACACTTTTCTGCGATTTAACATCATTACCAGTTTTTGTACAATAGTTATTATAGTATCTATAGCTTCAAATTAGGCAAAGCACTTTAATAATATAATAGTTTTTTTTTATAATCGGCTGATGAGTCATAAAAAATTGTTGTAGTACATAATTATTTTATGACTAATTATTTTTAAAAGTCTTCCTACAATAGTGGTCTTCCTTCATAGTGTTTTTAATTTAGATATATACAAGGCGAATCAGAAATTATCTGAAAAAAATTAGTTGGGTGTGCAACTGGTTTAAATAAACGTGGTACACCAAAGAAAATTGAAAATACGTGTCAGCAACACCAATTTTGAAAAACAACTAGTATTCCATTAGAAAGTTGGTCGACTGTATTGAGGCAAGAACTCAAGTCTACGGAGCAATAGCGGGGTTTACTGAAAAAGAGAAAAATTTAATTTTAACAATTTTTCACATTTTGACGTACCTACATATTCCTTTAATTTTTTATAAAACTGTATTGAGCTGAAAAAAAAACCCTACAAACATTGGTACTTTTCGCAATATTTGTAAAGTACTCGTTGATTTTTCAAAAAGCAAGAAATTTTTTTGCATTTTTTCGAATAAAATGATTCATGTTTTTAAAACCAATCTTCCATTCGCTGTACGATCATTAGTTGATGAGATATGGATAATCAAAAGAAAAAAGTGCCTTTTCAATCAATAACCGTTTATGTCAATGAAAAATAATCGTTATTTCTTTTGATTATGCCGAGAGTGATGCTCAAAAAAATTTTTCATTTCAAAACTTCCAAACTAGAATCTTTAAGCTTCTTTTTTTTCTCGATAAGACCACTATTCACGTAGTTAACAGTCCTTCAAAAGTCACTAAAAAAATTTGGAAACCTTCCTGCTCCTTTAATTTTTTTGCTGAGTGTATTAAAAATCCTGGATAAAAAGATCATGATACAATTAGTTGATCTATTTGAACAAAAAAACGTTTCTTTCATTCATCGATAACAGAAAACACTGCATATAAAGATAACATCTACTAGCATCTATCTTTAATGGGTCTATAAAAGAAGTATAAAAAACATCTTATTAGGCAATAAATTTTTCAGATTTTATCAGTTACAGAGATATTGTGTTTTATCTTGACGACATACACAATATAATTCATTGCAACCAATGTTATGTTTCTGTAACATTAAATGCCGAACTATTTGTATTTCTATATATGGAGAATTGCAGCAAATTATTCCCGATGACTATAGTAACTAAAGAAAAATTAAGCAATAGTTTATTATTTTTTTTATTAAGGTAATAATATTGTAAGTACTGATTTTCATGTTTCATTTGATAAAGCGAATCTTTTCCGTGTTGAAAACGTGAATGAAAAATTTAAATGCAAATTCAAGATATAATAAATGTACTTGAAATTAATGGTAAATATTTGACATTTCTTGTAACGCAAAATTTGATTTAAAAGTAAAAGAATTAAACAATACTTCGCCAAATATTCTAAACAAATGTGTGGTATATTTTTTAATTGCAGTTAAGTAAATACCTGCATTACCATTACAAATTTCGAAATTAAAAATTGTAATATATACAGTTAATGAACCCCATGTTATTTAAAACTTAAATTAAATGTTTTTTTGCTGCTACTTACTTGCCTACTTGACATTCCGCAATGAATATCAATTGTTGAATTGATTTTACTGCTTATATCCTTCTGCAAAAAGCAATAAGAGTTAAATAAGATATTTTTACTATACCAAAGTAGCTATATATTTTAAAATGAACATTCTCTTTAATATACTCCTTAACTTTTGTAATTTGCAAGAAAAAATCGAGTTTGAACTTTATTTACTGAAAACTCGTATAAACCATCGGCAATTTAAAACCAAAGCAGCCGTATCTCCGCTGCTATCTATCAGACAACTGAGTTTTTATCTTATGACAGATGTTAAAGCCACGGCAACTGTAAATCTGTCAATTTTATTGTTTTTCATTTGCAAATGTCTTTACGAGAGCGTACAAAAAGCTTAGTTGCATAAGACAGTGACTGTATATCTCGCCTACTAGGATCGTTAATAACATTAGTGTGGAGAGTAGGATGATGTTCTTCATAGCCTGGCTTTACACTCAGAGATGTGTTAGTTTCCACTGAACAGAATTAAGTTATGAATAAGTTTTTTAAATCATAATAAAAGGTTTTTCCAGAATTGGAATTCTTGACCACAACGTTTATACTTCTTTATGTGGAGCGTGCTCATAAGTTTTTATACTACGTAGAATGCACTAACAATGAGCGTTATCAACAATTAAAATCATTGCGGATGCAAAACCAAGGCTAAAATTAATAATAATCAAAATTGTAAAAACTTATTGAGAACTTCTGGAATCGTTCCCGAGCTACATACTACATAAGAGATGAATATTTTTGGCTGTAAATGGCATGTCTGTTTCTTTGTCCCTTTCTTTTAGTAAACAGAAAATTCAGCTTTAATTAATCATCAACTCTATTTTAGTTTTCATTATAGAAATTATTATAAATTTATTGTGACCTTTAGCACCAAAATATTTAATGAATTAATAGACATGCTGACAACGTATGGAAACGCAGAAACTTGCGAGTTAATATCGTACAATTTCCAAATAGAAATGAAGCAACAGTTGTAAACAGAGATAGAACCATTAGAGAAGTCAGCGGTACCAAAGGAGTTTTCATCATATCAGTGTGGTCTCTAGATACTAACAAATATATATTCTATTTGCAAAAAGCATTTCCTCCAAATGCGTTTTCTTCAAATATCCTCTCGTATTTAAGTATCCTATATGCTTAGTGTAGACTGACTAATGGTGGTATAACAAAGGTAACTTAGTCTCCGACTCTCTTGTAAAGCCACATTTTATAATATAAACTTTTCTAGGTTATGTTCTCCTGTTGTTACATCTAAAAAAGTTTTGAACACAAATGTTCTAGAGTATATTGTTTTGTGCTCGCTATATTGGCCAAAACTATTTCTCTTTATTTCTTTTAAAATATCTGTAAGAAAATTTTGTCATTTGTGTCATGCCTTCTCGACTCCAGCAGTTCTCAATATGTTTAAGTTTTGTTTGTTATATAAGATCAGTATTCTTTGATTTATTTTTTTGTCATGTAATTTAATGTAAAAATATGAGATATTCCTAAGAAATAATTCCCAAGTTTGTAAACACCAAAAACTTTCGTTTTGTTTCAGTTTGCTTCCTAGTTGTATTTCTTAAACTTCTATTTCCATTGTAACGTATGAAAATATTGTTTTGGGAATTAAAAGAACGTTTATATTTCTGCTTACTGTTTTCTGATGTAATTTAAATTCAACGCACCTTTCTCTCGGTGTAGATCGGTCTTCCCAGCCCTGTCTCATTTCTTTCTCGTGACTCAGACGCTATTATTCTATAAATCCTAACTATTGCCATTAGCGACATGCTGTACGCCGCAACAGCTCACCTAGTCAAATAAACCACACGTACGATTCCCCGGAAAAAATGGGAATCATGCTAAGAAGTCGTGATGAAGAGGAGTACGCTCGAGGAAAACTGTTAGTAACGTTCTGTCTGAGGGGGAGCAACAGAGGCCGATAGGAGCGATAAATATATAGTTTATATAATTATACCTTACGGAATGCTATAAATTGTGAGAGGTTTAACGCTGATACTACGTGGCATAAAAAATCCTGAGCTGACAGAAGATTTCATGAACTGGAGATAATAATAACACTAGCGGTAACGAAAGCAGGTCCCCAGGGAGTCTTGTGTGAAATCTGGGGTGGGTTTAGACAACGTCTTGCCTTCAGATCGAACAACTGAAGACACCTTTACAAATTGTTGTTGGTGAGATTGTTGGTTTTGTTTGATTCTTTTAATGAAATGGCCTTTACGTTCAGCTGAACGTAAAGATGTGCTTGAACAAAGAAAGTTTGACAACCAATAAGGGCCAGGTTGCTTCCAGATTAAAATACTTCTTCTATGAAAGCCATAATCACATTCAACTGCGTTTTTTAATTCTTTTCCAATTTTAAAAAGTATGTACAGAGAGAGAGAGAGAGAGAGAGAGAGAGAAAGATTGCAGATTCTAGGGATATGGGTTTTTCTTATTATTTTTCACTGTGAGCAGATTTTCATTTTTCTATTCTCCAGTCTTTTAATTAGATCTCACAGCATTAACAACCTCCTATCAAAACCTATGTATTCTATTTCGCACCAGGTCAATATTACTCATATATTCCCTAAATGTGTAATGTTTTGTTACTACTGTATCCTTGTTGACCTGCGACTTTGATAGTAGTTGTCTACTGTCCACTTCATCGATGTCAACTGTCCCTTGATGATTCCTTTTGGAACTTCTTGGTTTGCCTTTATGTAGAGGTTCCCTGTCACAACTTTTCGGTTTTAACTTTAACTCATCTCTGCAGAAGTCTCAATAACACAATCAATAGTAGCAGAGCCTTTAGGACTGTAGATGGGTCTGATCTAGTTAACTCATGAGCCTCCTCGTTTCCTCAATGTCCTTCAAATCACAAAGTTCTGACATCCTAGCCTTACCAAATCACCAAAACAAATCCATCCCAAATTAGAAATGATCTGGTATGCACTTATTATCTTCAACAGTACCAGGAAATAACAGTTTGTTGGTCTTTGACCGACAGTATTGATTCCTCTGCATAGTATTCAATGATCACTACCTCTGCCTGGTTGACAGCAACTTGCCTGTTATTAGCGCCATATATTTTAGCCTTCAATCCTCCTTTTCGGGAACTACTTTTGAAAACTGTACCTCACGATTAAGTGGTAAGTTGACATTGGGGGTTAGAAGTAATTAACATATTTTACATAAAAACAAGTTTTCATTTTTGCTCAATTGTTCTTTGTCTTCCGTTTTACAGTTTTATTGAAAATAAACCAACAATGAAAATGTAAAAAAAATTCTCATGGATCTAGCTTATCAAAGATTTAAAAATATAATATAAATACAAGACTACTGTATGTAAATTTTGTGTATTTCTGTATATTTATCACACCAAAAACTTTGTCGCTTACAGTACCTGGTTTTACTTTCGCAGGGCGTCAAAACTATCTACATATCAATCTCGAACGCGAACTAGTACTGTACTTATGGCGTGGATAATCTTTACCAATTGTCTTAGCAATGATGGAGTATTGTACTAATTTTCCCACTGAAATTGAAGAAAAAACACGCCGTGAAAGCTGCGGGATAGTACAAACAATTTACGTGGCAATTTACTTGTCCAGGAAAACCAAATCGAACGTAATTTGACAACACAATTGGAAACAATGTGTTTGTCTAACGGGACGATATTTTATATAACAATAATAAGATGTTACAGTGACCTATGACATTTGATCTAGGATGCAGGTGTTGCTGAAGATAATCGATACGTGGATTGGCAAAAGCCGAGTTAAATATACAGGGCGATCCGAAATGGTTGGAGGAAATGAAATGGTTGCGATCCTTGTCCAATTTTATTTGGGAAGGGGTTACTCAAATTGCACAAACATTTGCACAGAAGAAGTTTAAGTTTAGCCTATTGTAAAAAATAACCAGCGGGTAATACATATTCATTTTGACTGTTATTATTAGCATAAAAAAACTACAATAAATTTGATTTACAAGCAACAGTTTGGTAATGCCAATAATTGGAGCCAATCAGAATAACGCAAGACTTACTATAATAATTTAAAAGGACATTTTCGTTTTGGAGAACAGCATTTGCACACTACCCTATACCTCTTTTTTCTTTATAAATATTTGTAAATTGAGAATATGAAACCTTATACTGCCCTACCCTATGCCTTGTAGAGCACCAAAAAAAGGCAGTTGAAAAAGCATGATTTTTTTACTTCCACCTAAAAAGGCTGCAACTTTTAGGGGAGGCTCGGATGGAAAAATTTTAGCAGTTCCTTTATTTTTTGTGAAAATATCCTAGGAAGGCATTGATATGGCAGTGAAACAAAAGAAATGTTTATAAATGTCAATAGTTTTTACTGTCATTAGCGTTTTCTGTGATTCAAATAGTTATTCTTAGTTAATTAATATTGTTTGTATGGTTTTGTTCTATCTTGATGAATTTTATCCTAATATATACATGGGTGAAGTCGACCACTGTCATGGCCTCCTAAATCATTCGACCTTACACCAATTGATTTTTTTTTTGTGGGGATTTGTAAAAGACAGGGCCACCAACTACTCGTGACGATATGAAATGATGAATAGATGATGAATAGAATAAGACAAGCTTGTCTTGATATTACACCAGATATGCTAGATGACGTTCACATTGATATTGTTCGCCGAATTAACTTGTGTATTCAAGAAAGAGGAAATATTTTTGAACATCTTTTGTAACACTTAATAAAACTTTGTTTTATCAATAAATATATATTTTGCTATCATATGTATAAAAGATCACTAAAAATTCAATAAGAATAAGAAAGCTGCATAATTTAGGATCATTGTTCTTTTCTGCAAAGCCCTAGTGCGTCGATGCTATTTATGGTAAATGAAAAATAGAAAAATTGCGAAAAATATCGTAAAATATGAGGAGCTGATATAACATCTATTATGAAAGTTGTAGATTTGAGGTCTTTCACATCCAGTTAAAAAATACAGGGTGTTCCATTTAAAAAAAAACAAAATTTTGCCTTTGAAAAAGATGACATTTGGTACAATTTTGTGAACACTCTTTATGACATTTGTAAACAGTGCCCAGTTTAGAATTTACGGTGAACATAGTACAATATAGGTGACGATTGCTTAGAGTGTATCTCAAAAACGAGTATATCAGCAGCGATCAAGTGTAACGCCGAAAATGTAATTTTTTGTATTAAAATATTATTATCTCGAAACGGCTGGTTTTTGACACATAGTACTTATTACGAAATGGTTGCATAATTCCATATAAAATACAGGGTGTTCCATTTAAAAAAAATACAACTTTGGTCAGCCCTCCGTAAACGAATTATAAGTTAAATTATTTTTAAAATGAGTATTTCTTGCCCACCCACACGAACCTATTTTGAGATATTTTGCCTCAACTATATTCTAGCGATAAATCAACTTTGCTACAGCGTTGACTCACCCCGTATATAATAACAGTTAAGTTTCGTTTTTGTGAGTCGAATTGATTGTAAGTTAAACAGGGTGACATGGAAAAAAGTGCAATGCATAGCACCACAAGATAAAGGATCTCAAAACATTTTGGAAAATATTGATTTTTATTTATTACTCCCAATTAAGTGAAGGGAATCTACTGACAATTGGTACATAATATCCCCTACAGGTTGACAACCAATGGCGGAGTTAGAGGGTTCACTATGCTTAAATCAAATTAATAAATCAATGCGGTCTTGTAAAAATTATTATTTTAACATTTTGCGATAGGTAATATAATTCCTATTAAGAGTTCCTCTCAATTTTTCAACCCCACCACTGGTTGGCAACCTGTAGAGGATATTATGTACCAATTGTCAATACATTCCCTCCACTTAATCGGAAATAATAAAAAAAATCAATATGTTCCAAAATTTCTTTAACACTTTGTATCTCGAAAACAAAAGGAATTTAGACATAAGTGTATAGGAACTTTTTATATGTTTTGAGATCCTTTTTTCCATGTCACCTGTATATTAATTATAATTATATAATTTGTAAGTGGAAAAAGTGCACTAGGAACTGATGAACGTGTAATGCTAGTATAGTTCTTTGACAAGGTAAGCTATTTTTTATACATATTTCAGTGTTTTTCATACAATGTCTCGTTATTTTAGGCAAAATCTCTTAAGGCATCCAGTTTATGGTCAACATATTCCATGTAATAATAATATATCTACTCCTCATCCTAACTACGAGAGTTAGCCCAGAAGTCGGAGACTTGTGCGGGAGAGGAGGCGGTATATTATTATTACGCAGGCCGCATTTGCGCCCAGGAACGACTTATGTTGGTAGGCCCTAACCACCATTCAGTGCAGGAATGAGGGAAACCTGGAAAACCTCATTAATTAGGGGGATGGTCAAATGCCAACCGGTATCAATCTCTCACATTGACCCAAGCCAACATTCTTCCACCCTACCATACCTGCACAGAGGGTGCTAATCCTCCGTACAAGCATAGCTAATCTACGGTCTACCGGCCGCGGGATTCGAAACCTGGGCAGATCGACACATCGATTTAAGTACTGACGCCTTAAACCGTGCGGCTATCGACCGATTATGTGGAAAAACAAATACAAATAAACACAAAAAAATGGATATATCACAATATAAAAAGCTACTTGATTTTTTAAAACGTCAAAATGACACATATGAAGCAAATAAATGAAAAGTTTTAACTATGGAAAACGTTTCTATGTTTTTTTAAAGAGGTTCCAGACGATAAGTTCTTTTTAATGAAAATGGTACTAATATTCGGTTTAAATGGGCCATGTCCGTGTGCAAAATTGTGCAGTTTAACTGATAAAGATATAGAAGACATATGAAAAGTTTTAGTTATAACTTTACATGATACTAAAACCAAAACCAAAAAGAAAATTTATCATAAGTATTTGCAATTAAGACACAAAGAAGTACAAAAAAATAGAATTTTCATTTTCTATAATCACGGTAAGTGCACAATACAACCAGTTGACATCAACAGTTTTGAAAAAATTCCCCAAAGAGTTCCAGAATACTTAAAACTTCCAGGTACATCCAGTTACACTGGTCATTGCTTGAGGAGGACGTCTGCCACCTCCCTCGCTGACATTGGAGCTGATATTCAAACACATAAAAGACGTGGAGGATAGCATTCAACTAGTGTGGCTGAATAAACTGTCAAAATTAATAAAAACAAGAAAATATCTAAATAAAGCCAAAACCTGCTGGATCATTTTAAGAATTTAAACATCTAACGAATGACATAACATCGTTTTTTATTTTTTTTCTCGATAACGGTCGCAGATACGAAAAAATCATAGGAGGCAGAAAAGTTTCTCAAAACATAAAATTCAGTTTTGATTTTAGAATCTACCAGCGGCGCACCGCACAAAAGTTCAGGGGAAGAAAAGGGGGCATGAACCCCGAAAAAATATCACTCTGTAGAATATCGCAACCATTTGGCCTTCCCAATGATGTAAGCCCTACAGCGTAACCTATATTCCAAATTTCAGCTAAATATCTCAAAAACTATGGGAGCTATAGAGAAAAAACTAAAAAAATTTTAAAATTTCAACACCCTGTAAATCGGTAACGAAGGGTTTGTGGACCTATATTTATATGAACTTTTAGTAATGAAATAAGCCAAAGAATTACCCCCTTCCACATGATATTTAGGAACACCCTGTATATAACAATGTTTCCAATATTTAAATGAACAATTTTTTGTCAAACGGTTTTTTACAGTAAAGTGACATTTCATGTGGTAAAGTGCCACACTAAACGATTTTGAATTTAGTAAAACATCATATCATCAGTCAAAATGTGAAAAAATCATTTACATCACGATTAGATAAAGGGGCCCCTTTCCTTGAGTATCGGCCCTTCAGACGCTGTCTTTTTAGTAAAAGTTTTTTTTTGCAAAATGATCATCAATCATTTTTATTTTTTGAGGTATTGTTTTACCTGAGGAAAAGTCGTTTGAAATCGTCGCGGACTGACGTACATTAAAACCACTTCCAGTTAATGTCGCGTTTTTCATTACGGGATTTCTAAGGCAGGTCCATCCGTGACGTCGTTGAAAATGCCACAGGTGACGTTAGTGTACCCCTAGCCGTAAAAACGTGTATTTTACCACGTCGAAGATTTAATATGTGCATACCGCCATCCGCGACGTTTCTTTTGACTTTGTCGAGCAGTAAAAATCGCCCGAAGTGAATTTTATACACACGATTGCAGCCGATTTAGCTATAAAGTTTCCTATCACGACGGCGGTTTTCAATGCCAAGGAGACCTTGATCTTATAGATCATAAATACGAGTAGACGTATAAGGATTATATTTTTTACATCGTTGGGTAACATATTTTCCTTTTATTCTTATACAATGCGAACGTGACAGTTTTTTATATAACTTCTATCGCTGCGTTTGTCATTAGGTACAGACGGTTTATTTGTTGATTAACGTGGGGAAATTCAACATCCACCTCGGGTTGTTTTAATTGTTGCGGTTTTGATGTCTAATTGCGCGACTTAGGAACTATTAATAGCGGGTGTATTAACAATATACCTGGTAACTGTACAAAAGATTAATGCTTCATTGTAATGATTGATAATTTGTTCAGTGACGTACTAATTTTAATTTTTGAAAGGTGTACCAGAAAAACGAACGCGCCAAAAACGTGTAAATTGAAGGTAAAAAATATACCAAAACCACTTAGAAATCGTCAACATCTTAGAAAAACGTAAGGAAATGAACGTACGACCAATACGCTATTAAAAATGATGCATTATTTAAAAAGTGTCCGAAATATTAATAATATAAAAGTGCTGCTCAAATGAATATTAACTTGAATATCTGTAGAATTTCAATCTCTTTGGAATATTTCAAAATTTGATATCGCAATAATGTGTTCAAAAACCTTGCCTACATCTTTCTTCTATTTTTTGAGTTATCGAAAAAAGGGTACTGTCGAAATATATATTTTTTTTTAATAAAATACCCTATTTCCTCATACTTATTTGCTTTTTGCTTACAATTACAGTGATGTAAATGAGTCTCTTTCTCATTTAAGGAAGATAATATGTCGAAAAGAGGGTGTCTTCTCTACGTAAGTACACTTTTTTCTTAGATCAGAAAATAACAGAGAGAATACGATATTACATTTATGTATCTCTGCAGGTCAAAGTTTCTGCTTTCTAAATTCATTGACTTGTATCGAAGAGTTGCAATTATTACCTATTTAATAGCTAATACTACAAGTTATTAATATAACCACTGTCAAAAGTACTAAGTATACCTAAAATAAATAATAAATATTTAGTTTTGTTATCTAGTGTTTGTTTTGTTCATCCTGTTTATTTGATTATTTATTACGATACTCTTAATAAACACTGATTTACCTTAATATTTATATTAAATTCCTTAACACAATTGTGGTTTTTCTAGTAACAGTAGTAGTATGCAATATAACAATGTTTACAAATAATTTTATAGATTTCTAATAAGTTTACGAAGTAATTAGGAAACGCTTTGTCAAGCATATTCCTTGATTATATATAGTTTCTATAAAATCACAAGTCAAGTAGATATACAGGGTCTTAAAAGTTTGACTGCCTTAAATTTAACAGATGATAGACTACATTAAAATACTCAACAGTTCCGAGAAAATAATTATTAAAATCTTCGAAAATTCGATTAATTAAGGAATATTGACATAACTTGCGTGATAGAATACCATAAATTACAATGTTTATCACTTTTTTGAACTTCTTTATGTTTGATTCCAGAAAATAATTAGCGTTGTAATAAATTTAAAATTTAATAAAATTCATATCGAGCAATGTGACAACGGTTTATTAATACGAGGTACTAAGGTGTTCAGTAGTCACCAATACGCAATTCAGTTGGTATCTGGATTCGACCGTGTTGGAGTGTTTTTTGCATATCACTATTTTCTTTTCTTGAGGTGTTTTCAAGCGAGTGCGCGAAAATTGGGTTCGAAGTTGTAGTGAGTGCGTCGAAAATGGTGGTGGACATGTTGTAGTTTGTTTTGTATTTGTGCGTTAAAAAATTACTGAATTTTGCTTTTTGGTAAGTACCTAATGTGTTTTTTAAATAATATTACTATAATTCTAATTATGTAGCACTTATTATGTAATTAGTTCATCTCTTGAATGATGTAGTAAATAAATAAAGAAATATCATTAAAAAATTAACCGGCATTATTCGAACAACACATAGATTTTATAGAAGACCATTTAACATATTTCTATATTCAATTAAAAAAAAGTTCAACTCTACAGAAATTATTTTCAGCTACTGAAATATTATAATTGCAATTTTTTCAGCAGATAGTAAAAATTTTTACGTTATCCAGTATCAAATAATGGAAGCATTGCTTCAAATATTGGAAAACTAGAATCGGTTTAACGATACGTTATGATTAACGAAAAACCTGTTTTTCGTTAGGTGAAACACTCTTTATTCTGATGTCGAAAAAACTGGATATATTTTTGTGTTCCTATGTAAGAATTACTATTATTTTTTTATTTTAAATATCCCTAATACCTATAGACCAAGGTCGATAATTTTTGAAACCAAAAAAAATTATAGTAGGATGAAACCCATTGGATAACAAAGAGAATATAATAGAAATGAAAGGAAAAATAATTTACGGGCGATCTGGGGTCGGGAAGGGGAAGGGGGTGAGTTTTTAAGGGTAAAAAACGGTTTATCTTGATTTCCGGAAAAACTACAAGTCTTATGGAAAAAAGTTAAATGGCAAAGTTGTAGGTAATAAAAAGATCTACAACTTTTGTATTTACACTTTTTTCACATAACCTCAAAATTTATGTGAAAAATTCAAATAACCAAGTTTTTGGTTTTTTATTTTTATCTTTTACAAAAAAATTTTTTTTTCACGAAATTTGGTGAAAACTTACCTATTTATGTCCCAAACACGCTGTAATTTTTTTGATTTGAAATATTTATTTTTTCACCTTATTTTTACTTAATATCGAAAAAGCACCCTAATTTTCAATCGAAAATTCTCACGTCAAAATATCTGCTTTTTTAAAAACGTCGGTGGGCTTTTTCTTCGTTGAAATCTCTACTTTCTGATGGTGTAAAAAAAATATACATTACTATGGTAAGTTTTCTCAGGAAATGCAAAGAAACGAACTAGAATCCGAAATTTTTTTTCTAATCATTATGAAATACCTTTTGATGAAAATTTGATGAAATTTTCCATAGGTCACTCAGGTATATAAGTTATCTTAAAATAGCAATAAATAGGCATCTACGCATATAATTTAAAGAAGATTCTACAACTTTCTCAAAATATTGTAGATGTCTTATTAAATATTAACTTTATTAACTTATTTGGTTGTTAATTATAATAGTATATTTCGACTTGTAATTTTTTTGTTTATCAATATAACATGGAATCTTCCTTTTTTCGAGTAATTAAAGTGAAAATTTTAATAAATAGCTCAAAATTGTACTATAATTGTTTTCACTTCTTACCATTTTTAAAGGCTTAAGCACTGGTCTACTAATAGTTTTCTAATTTTGCACCAAATAAAAGTAGTCGCAGTTGGCCATGGCTTTGGATTATAAAGTAAATAGGACACGTTTTCGATGCGTTTTCACGAGATCTATCTAACAAGAAATGTTCGTTAAAATCGGTCAATAAAAAGATCAAATTTGCATTCTTTCGGTGCATAGGTATCTTAAAAAATGCCACTTTTATTTACATTTGTTATTATCTAAAAATAATTCAATTACACAACGTATTTTAAAAGTTATTTTTATATGAACTTGTCATGTTATTTTAACGTCTCCTGTATAAATCCGAGAGATTGCCCTCATATTCTGGGACACATTGTATGTCGAAAACAGGGCTCTGAAATTAAAAATTGGAAAGTGCTATTATGTCGCACAGGGAATGTGTGATAGGCGGATTGGCCTTCTAATTTGTGACACCTTGTATTAGATGTTTGAAATATTGTATACTTATGCTACGATTGCCAACTTATTTCGGTCTCGCCCCGTACATAATCGTTGAAACTGCTGTTTCATATCATGTATCGTACGGAATTTTATACTTTATTTGAGCTCGATTGAATATTCATTGCACGTGAGGCAGCGTATTCCTTGAAAACGCCATAGGTATTCGAGCAGCCCCTGTCAAATGGCTACTGCTATTGACACTCAGATGTCGCATGTGATTAGAAATCATTTAAAAAACACTTCGCGTAATGGCATCTCCATGAGAAATGCCCGCGCAAATTAAACCTTCCCGGCTACCAATTTGTGCCTTAAAGTGAGTTTTTATGTTTTTACACAAGCCCATAAAAAGTAATACCTCGCCACTTCTCCTACTGAATGAATTTTTGTGTCCGACCGGACAGGTGTATGCCACCGTATGTTTGTCTTTGGTGGAATTCTACGTAGTGTTGGCCATGTTAATTTTCACACTTAGCATTGTTTAATGTACCACACTACTTGGGCAAACACTGCTATCTGTCAACTTTACATCAAACTGTCTTGGAATTTGTACAGGCAGTTTGCTCAGTTTTCAACCAACCGTACAGAATAAACAATTAGGTAAGTGACCAATTTAGAATGTTCTCTTTGTTATTGACAAGCACGGTGTGTTATCGCTACTGTTTCTTTTTAGTACCAGGATCCTTTTGACCTTTTTAAATGAAAAACCCAAAATGCAAACCGCTTTGTTTCTCTAGTACAGAAGTCACGTAGTTTTTGGAATACGTTTTTCTAAGCAGTAAAAGAGACAGATGTCAAATTAATATGGCTTTTCTCATCATTTTTTAGCTAAAGAATGTTCCCAGAAACAATATATTGATTTAAACAAAGATGTTGGGATGTTGAAGCTTTAGACTAAAAAATCTAATCTAGTCAAAAATAGGGAGTGCCTCAAGGTCTAATACTTTGCCCGTTGTCCTTTGTTCTTTTTATTTATGACTTATGATGATTGTTGATTTTGGCTCACTGCCATGTCTCTTAATTAATTTATATTTTGGATGACACTTATCCATGTTTTTTAGTTGGGCTTTTTTTGTTACGTTTGGGATGGGCAGATTTACCGAGAAAAAAATTATATACTGCGTAATGTTACATAATTAATTATTTCCATTATTCTTACATCGCACATTAGTTATCGCGTTTCTAGACTACATGTTGCGTCTAGTAATTTGTTTGTAATGTCTCACTCTTGCAAGAATATTCCTCTTTAGTAGATAGAAAAAGATTTTTCGGCTCTTATCATTAGGCTTAGTGCGGCGCGGAGTTAAACAGGACCGTAGTCAGATTACGAATGAAAATATTAATATGTTTACACAAAATATGTCGCAACATAGTACTATTACCAAAGAGTAAGGCTAAGTAGATGATAAAATACCTATCGGGCGTTTCACGTCAACGGGCACAGTGGGCTGCCCAGAATAAAAATGCATCAATATTGACGTACGACGTGTCAAAAGCTTCGTATTTAAAAACTCTATCGAATGCCGTCTGGTGATTTTAAAAAAAACATCATGGCGGTTCCAATATGGCGTCCGCAATCATGGAAAATTCTGTTTAATGAGCATTATTGATAGATAAGAAACATAAAAATACTGTATTGTAGACTGAATCACCATATCTATACGTTTTTGGGGTTGCTGATTTCGAATTCAATATTCGTTAAACCCCATCTGGTCACTGTTCGTCCCTAACCTTAAAAATACTTCAAATCGTTGAAATAAAGCGTTTCTACTATGAGTAACCACAGTCTAACCACCACAATTTATGTTTTCGGGATCGCTGAAACCAATTCTGATATCAATATAACTTCAACTAGTCAGAGTTCGTACCTAACCTCAAAAAAGTAGCGCAAATTGCTAAGATTACACTTTTCCACTTTTAGGAATGAAGTGTAACCAACATATCTTTATATTTTTGGGGTCACTGAATCGAATTCCTACATCCGTTTGAACCCAACTAGTCATTAGTCGTACCTAACCTCAAAAGCTATAATAGTTATAAAGTGCGACCACCATATTTTTATGTTTTTTTCCAAACGAGCATGTGATATGATGAAAGGTATGTTCCATATAAAAAGAACAAATCCTTTTTAGAAGTTCTGCATATTATACTAAAGAAAAGGTAATACAGACTTTATGTCTTAGCCATGATAACGGCCTCAACCCGATTAAACACAAAAAGCATATATTGTTTAACCTGTTGAATTTAAAAATATCGAAAGGACTGAAAGGACGGAATTAATTCTTATGTAAGCCTTAATCAATTCGGCAAATACTATTTCGAAATTTGTTTCAGTATGTGGATTCAGTCAATGAACTCAGAAATTAAAATGGTTTGATCAAAACCCTAATCAAAGTGTCAGTGCACCAGAGACTTTTTGAAAAATAGTAGCGTTTGAGTGATGCTATCCAATATTTCGTGTTTTTTATGTGTATCTTCAGGCGCCATATTGGAACTACCACGAGAGGGTTAGAGAAGTGATACGGCTTGGGGGTAACTTTTGTAAATAACAGATAAATCGGATATAATAATCAACTTTAATTTCTTTACCTGTAATAGATTATAAGCGATTTTGGTGATATTGTGATCAGACTTTATAACTCAACCAGAAAAAGTGTCATTTTAGTGATTTGGAATATTTTTTGAGGTTAGGTACGACTATTAACTATACTCCGCGGTCGAAATTATAGAGAGTGACTAAGACATAATATAAAAACACTATTACCATAATGCGTATAAAATATAAAATGATTTTTATACGGTTCAATATTATTTATCTTTGTGCCGCTCGCTACGCACATCGATAGAATCTATAATCGTCTATAGACTGAGTTACACTGAACGTCGATCTATATTCTATCTCTGTCTTTTGCACTTGGTAGGGAATAGGGAAATGCTTTTTTAGTGGGTGTAAACGGACTTGATTTAACCCGTCCTGAGAAACGTCATAGCATAAGCGTAGACGAGGGGTCTAATTCCATGGCTATAATAAATTTATAAATTAAAAAAAACACAACTGGGACGTTTTAAAATGCTGTAATAATTGAAATGAATCAGTGCCGGTTATAGCAAACCGTAAAAAAATATTAGATGTTATGTTTTATTATCTTTTTTCAATATTTTCTATATCTTGTTGCCTTTTACGCAGACACGCCAATGGATTTTCGTTCCCGGCACGCTTCATCCCCCTTACTAGTCCAAAAGCTAGCGATGAGTCACTCTCTATAATTTCGACCGCGGAGTATAGTCATTAGTCGTACCTAACCTCAAAAAATATTCCAAATCACTAAAATGACACTTTTTCTGGTTGAGTTATAAAGTCTGATCACAATATCACCAAAATCGCTTATAATCTATTACAGGTAAAGAAATTAAAGTTGATTATTATATCCGATTTATCTGTTATTTACAAAAGTTACCCCCAAGCCGTATCACTTCTCTAACCCTCTCGTGGTAGTTCCAATATGGCGCCTGAAGATACACATAAAAAACACGAAATATTGGATAGCATCACTCAAACGCTACTATTTTTCAAAAAGTCTCTGGTGCGCTGACACTTTGATTAGGGTTTTGATCAAACCATTTTAATTTCTGAGTTCATTGACTGAATCCACATACTGAAACAAATTTCGAAATAGTATTTGCCGAATTGATTAAGGCTTACATAAGAATTAATTCCGTCCTTTCAGTCCTTTCGATATTTTTAAATTCAACAGGTTAAACAATATATGCTTTTTGTGTTTAATCGGGTTGAGGCCGTTATCATGGCTAAGACATAAAGTCTGTAATACCTTTTCTTTAGTATAATATGCAGAACTTCTAAAAAGGATTTGTTCTTTTTATATGGAACATACCTTTCATCATATCACATGCTCGTTTGGAAAAAAACATAAAAATATGGTGGTCGCACTTTATAACTATTATAGCTTTTGAGGTTAGGTACGACTAATGACTAGTTGGGTTCAAACGGATGTAGGAATTCGATTCAGTGACCCCAAAAATATAAAGATATGTTGGTTACACTTCATTCCTAAAAGTGGAAAAGTGTAATCTTAGCAATTTGCGCTACTTTTTTGAGGTTAGGTACGAACTCTGACTAGTTGAAGTTATATTGATATCAGAATTGGTTTCAGCGATCCCGAAAACATAGATTGTGGTGGTTAGACTGTGGTTACTCATAGTAGAAACGCTTTATTTCAACGATTTGAAGTATTTTTAAGGTTAGGGGCGAACAGTGACCAGATGGAGTTTAACGAATATTGAATTCGAAATCAGCAACCCCAAAAACGTATAGATATGGTGATTCAGTCTACAATACAGTATTTTTATGTTTCTTATCTATCAATAATGCTCATTAAACATAATTTTCCATGATTGCGGACGCCATATTGGAACCGCCATTAAATACGAAGCTTTTGACACGTCGAACGTCAATATTGATGCATATTTATTCTGGGCAGCCCACTGTGCCCGTTGACGTGAAATGCCCGCTATATAAATTTAAATGCTACCACTTACAAGATAAACCTTAGTATTAAGACAAGGCTTCCGTGGTAAACTGTTCATTTAGAGATAGTCCATGTGATTCCAATTTACGGAATTACGGAACTTGAGGTTCTCTAGTTTGTTTAATGGAAAATTACTTGAAAGAAAGGCGTCTGTAAGTTCATAGAAAAATACAGAGTCTTTAGGTCTGGACGAGGCATGGCTCTTCAAATGTCTTGTCATTTTAGTTTTGTAACAAGAATTTATAATGCGTTCACACACAGTACAAAACAGGCCATTTCCTTTAATACGTATGTCGCTGTAACCTTCTGGAGCACTGTCATATTGAATTCTGTTTTTTATTTAATAAATAAATAACAGAAATAAATATGTTACCACATAACCATTTTCTTACTAAACAATTATAGTGCACACGTATTTTTGTATTGGTAAGCATTCATTCTATAACTCACTATTTACCTTCACGTTCAATGAATTAAATTAAATAAATAAAATAACTAAGTGAACCAACGAAATACGGCTATAAAAACTTGTGACCGATAACTAAAATATTTTCCAGATCACGTACCACCATCAAGGAGACACTTCTCAAGGCCGTAGAAGCCGTTATCTATTTGCAGGGACGCGCGACTTTTTCGTAAACAAAATGTAGCGGTATCAGCCTCCTCGACAAAATTTCTGATGTTCCCTAAAACCAATTTCAAATAAACCACACCTTACCACTAATGTGACTAACATAGAAAGAAGACCCACTCCCTCCCACACCCAGCCAATCCGATCGAACGGGACTTTCGCTAATATCTTCGAAATTCAGATATATTACGAGGTTTTCTTGACAGTTATTTACAATATTTTAAAATTCCGTGTCTCACTGGTAAAAGCTACCTGTTGCCTTAATTAACAACCGGATTTGAAGAAGGTAATATTAATAAAAATACGACTATAAATTAATAGATATCTGTTTTCGAAACCACTATTCCTTATAAGCGCTGGGAGTCTTTTAAATACTGTTTTAGAACCAGCTCCGTGGAAAGGCGGCCTATCGGGTGGGTTAGTTTCCCACAGTTCGTTTTTTGTGAAATGCGCGCTGCTTGTGGCGCTCGTTAAGGTTGCTGTCAATGTCAATAACCCACGACCGATGACGAAAAGTGATTATTATTGAGCAAGCAACTAACGATACAATTAACAGCGTTTATACAAAGGCAAATAAAGAGGTACAATTCCAGTAGCATGTATATCTGACTGGTATCACGTTAGGAGCCAATTTTTTAAACCACAAGCTTCTCTATAGTTGAAAATTTTCTGAGCTACTTCAAACGTTTTGAGTCTCTCCTCTCTTCAGAAGAAACTGGAGGTTTTATTGTCTGTGGTTGGTAATTTCATTTGCCCTATGGCATAGTGTTCTGATTCTTGGTTTAAGGTTGAGGTGATTTGAGTTTGGTTCTTGGTTTGATATTGATTTTTTTTGCTTGAATTGGTTCCGCACCCCAAGTGCTCAAAGCCCTCATGTCGACTGAAATTTCTTCAGTTTCTCTACAGATTTAGCCAAAACCTCTCTCTGTTTCACTAGAATTATTTTATTATTTAGGTCTATTGAGTGCAGAGTTAATACCCTATGCTCGACAAGTGCTGATTTTCCTGTTCGTCCAATATAAACTTTGATCTATTTACAAAGGATACTGTATACACCGGGAGTTTGGAGTGGATGCTTTTTCTAACTCGTCTTGGGAAAGTCTTCCTTGAGGAGCAATAGATGTATTAATAATGACTATTCTTAATGGGCGGCCAATCCTGTCAGTGTACCCTTGTCTACGTATAGAGTAGGTAGATTGTTGCGAGATATTCAATTATTTCCTTATTCATCTAAGAATGTATTATAGGCCATGGAATCTCTTGTCCAAGTGTCTTAATTCTGAGATTGGAATAATATCGTATTTGCCAATTCCATAGTAAATCTGGTGTCTGGATGTATTGTATTAATGTGGTTTTAAATGTATCATCAACATATCTGAATCAACATGTTCAGGGTTCAGAGTAGTTGATTCCAGGATCTTGTGGATCTAGATATTTTCAATGGTTGGGGACAACGATGAACCTATATCTTCTCCAGTTTGTTCATAAAACTGGTCCATGTGGTACACATTTTTGCCTAGTCTACTAAATCTTCATCCTTGTGAAGAGCGATGAATGAAGTTTTTCCAAAGCGTCTTTAATTGGTATTTTTATGAACAATCATGTCACAACAAAATTTCTTGTCTTTAGTCTCAAATACGTCCAAAAGTAGAGTTGTAAATTGAAATAAAGCAACGATTCCATCTATCAGTATCATTTGCTGTGGATCAGGCTTCTTCTCTATAACAAATTTTTGGAATGAAATAGTCTTTAACTTATCTAAGAAATAAGATAAAAGATTTCACTACTATCCTTAACTTGCTATCTGAGAAATTGTATACCACCTTTACAACTGAAGTAGAATTGAAGAAGAATTGGTGCAATGAGTAACAATAGCATTCGAGGAGTAAACATTTGTATCTCCTTCTTTCATAAGAGGTTTAAAATAGAATCTTTGTAATAGAACAAATGTTTTTTAGAGCTTTATTATTCCACTATTACAGGTGATTAATAGTTTGTACTAGCAGATAAAATATTTCCACATTGAAGGAAATTTTAATTTTTATATCAAAATTGTTTTTATTTATTGATTATGATTATTATTGTAGTATAACAACCCCGGGTTCGATCGAAACAAATATAAACGTAGTTGTGGCCAGAAATATGTGATCGTGGTGAGGAATACCTACGTAGTATGTATCTATTTTTTAATTGACCGGAAGGCGCTGGCTACTAACTTTAAAGATGAAAAGGATGGTTTAATTTTATAAAACAAAAGCAGAGTAAATACACTTAACTTTATTATTTACATACAACAGTCTTCAAATTTAACATGTGACAAATAGAAAGAACAACAAAAACATTAACAACCATTTAACATCAAATGAGAGTGCCAGGCTCACCTAGAGCTCCTGCGGGGAAAGAGCATGGCAGAGAAACCCACGATCGTTGCTCTAACTACCCAAATATAAATACAAAACAACCGCTAACCAAAGGCATAAATTAAGAACCTTTGCTAAAGATAATTAACACCAGACTTATTTAATGTGTCACTAAATGTCACCTCACTCGAATCAGACATACACACTTCCAAGTAAAACTGAAGAGGTTTGGTGTTAATTAGCCGGCAGGGCCGGAAGGTACTGGAGTCCCATACGGGAGGCAATACAGCTATAGTTGAAATTTCAGAAGATCTGTTTTAGTAATTCTTTTTTTGTATTTAATTATTCTTTTTTTCCAGATTCGTTCTTCACGGGCGAAAATGTTAGTGAATTCAACAAGGCCCTTATATCCGTCTTGACATAAAGTGAGCACAAGAAATCAAAGTACAACGTAATCATGATAAAACAAGTTAAATGTGAAACAAAGGAGTTGTTATTGCAATATCTGGGCAGTCACGACAATATATATATTTTAACATAAAATAAATAATGAGCAATCGTTAATAATAATTGTAACAATTTTACGTTAGAAAAATATACGCCCCTGAGCATAAGACAATGAAGGCTAAACATACAAAGAAGTATTATCATGAAACATCTATAACCATCACAATCATAAGATTACATAGAACAATTAGCAACAAAGTACTTAGAGAATATTACCTGCTAATTAATACCGGTTAAACATTGATTTTTCACTACTTTGCCTCATTGCCCGCCGATCGTCTTGCTACCTATCTGCACACTGTTCTCACTTCAACTATCTAGGCTTCCTTCCAGAAATCCCCACCTAAATGTTTGTTTTTTGTGCTTCCTTCTACCAACTGTCAATATTACGTTTTCATTATTGTGCTGTAACAGGTGACGTCGAAGTTGATAAGATAAGTACGGTTTTGCAGATTATAAAATTGAAATGACCTGCTCACTCACCTGATACTAATTGTATTGAACAAAGCTATGTGAGATTACTAGGAAATAAACAGTATTACTTTAAATCGTGGATTATTATGTTAAATTCGATACTAACTTACGACCGATCACATTTGCATTGGAAATAACAAATCTAAAGAGATCCTATCCGCAAAACCGCGCATCTTTTATTAAAAAAACACCACATCTACCAATTAAGCGCTTCATTCGCATCTCCTGTTCAGAGGCATACAGCACGCCTAAGTTGGCCCTGGAATTAGGAAGTAATTTTCGTAGTTATAATTCTCCGTCAGCACTTAATGTGACCTTGCCGAGGCCTTGACCTTTTGCCTCTCGTGTCCCAGTGAACCCAGTGGTCAGCTGAAGATGCTAATAGGTTAAATGAAATTTATTCGACTGGGTCGTTATTTAAATTCTGGTTGCGTTGTGTGTAATTTCCACTAGCGACGTGGGGGAGACCGGTGCTGTCGGCACAGCTGAGCGATCGGTCGGTTTTTAAGTTAATTTAGCCTTACTTATTCGCAAAAGGGGAAAACGTGATTCCTAAAATTTTTATTACTTCCTCAGTATTGTAAAATATTTCACAAATGTTAGTATATTATATGTAGCGGTCTTTTCTCTTTATATATATATATATATATATATATATATATATATATATATATATATATATTATCTTATATATATATATATATATATATATATATATATANCTTCAATAATTATCGATTGGGTATATTTATAAATAAATAAGGAAACCTAAAAGAATTCTCATGAAAGTTCTAAAAACAGCACACACAAATCTGTACTGTTAACCAAAATTAAATTAACAATACTAACTAAACTAATGTATTGTAATGCAAAAACATAAAAAACAAATAAATAATGAAACAATTATAGAAATACAACACTGAATAATATATAAAGGAGAATAAAAAAGAAACAAATAAGTGAAAAACTACTAAGTATACGTAAAAAAAATATTTTACCAACGACAAACAACATAAAGATGAAATCGTAATTGTTTACCATATTTTTATTGTCTGTTTTAAAAACAAGTTGATATTGATAGTTCCTTTAAATGACAACTTAATAAAGGGTATTACGAAATTCGCGGACACGGACTGTGGGATCATATTAAGTTAGATAAGGTGATAAAACAATGTCATTATGATTTTTCAATCAGACCAGTATTTTTCGAGATATAGCAGTATCAAATATCCAAAAATAATAAAAATATATATTTATAAATTTCAATTTTCAATCATTAGATAAACAATTACGACAAACGAATATCAACAATTGTTCAAAATTTCCACCGTCTGCTGTTAAACATACTACAGCACATTGTGCTACTGCTCTAATGGAGTTGCGTATCACCTATGGTGTTATTTGCTGTATTGATTGAAATAGGCGGTTTTGCAACTCATTCAAATTTGCCACGTTTTTAGGAAGCCCCAAAAGAAAAAATCACATGGCGTTAGGTCTGGAGAACGAGGTGGCTAAGCAAATGGACGGCCTCTGCCAAGAAAACCGCACTGCTTTACCTGCACGATTATTTGAAGCTCCGAGAGCCATCAGCATATCATAATATTCAGGATTTGAATAATTAATTGTGGCCTATTATTTTGCAGTTTGTATTGACAGGTACTTTTACTGCACTCTAATGAATGTCAAAGTATTGATAAATGCTTTCTGAATTGTCATTAATTGTTACAGAGACGTCTGTTTCAAACAGTACCTACAACAAATAACGCCAGAGATGGTACGCAACTCCGTTCGAGCAGAAGCACAATGTGCTGAAGCATGTTTAGCAGCAGGTGGTGGAAATTTTGAACAATTCGTTTGTCATAATTAATTGTTTATCAAATGATTAAAAATTGAAAATATTTTTGGATATTTAAAACTGTCGTATATCGAAAACTATCGGTCTGATTGAAAAATGATAGACATTTTTTTATGACCTTATCTAGCATGATCCCACAGTTGTGTCCGCGAATTTCGTAACATCCTGTATATGTATATACAGGGTGCCCCACTAAGGTCGGCGAGGTACGATATTAGTTAAAGTATAGGCCGTAGATGGAGTTGACAAGAGGAGAAACTTTTTTGTTTTTGACTTTACATTATATATTAAATATACAGGGTGCTCATAAATTAAAAAAGCACGAAAATACTCAAGAGAGTAATGTCCTAATACAAACTTTAAAATCAAATTCAATTCTGACTTTTACTCTAAATGTATAGCTACTTCCCACCTCAAAAATGGGAGGAAATTTTATCTACTTTTTTTTCTATGAAACAATGTATATACCTATCTTTACTCAAAAAAAAACTAGGGGCAAGAAAGTAAAAAAAAAATCAGAAAATTGAATTTTTTGTTTTTTTTCAAATTGTTTATTAACGATTTTTTTTGCATAAAATTTTCCTTTTAATTTTTTAAATAAGTTATTTCGATGGGAAATTCAATTCTCTAAATAATTTTTCCTATGAACTACAGCGAAATTTTGCTTCGTTTTCGAGCTACAATTAAAAAACTAAAAGGGGTGCATTTTCAGCCCTATCTCCAATTTCCACCCCCTAATTTAATAGCACTCCGCGATTTTTTCATTTAAAACGACCATTTGAATGATTCATGAACTTTATATCAAAATTTTAGTGATTGTTACTGACTGTAGTAGTAGTCACTAAAATTTTGATACTGTAGAAGTTCAGTTGAAAGCCTTCTTTCTCGAAAACCGTCCACATTAGGAAGTTTTAACAAGAGTACATTATTTTTAGAAAGTAAAATTGTACATTAGAAACTGAAGCCGGAATGGTAAAAAACCTAACCTTAAAAAAATTAGAACTTAAAATGTGATACGAACGTAGTATAACTAGCGCCTTTTTTGGCGTCCTTAAAAACCCCGGAATACCAAATTTCATAAAAATATTTCGCACTGTTTGGAAATTTTCGTAAAAATTTTATTTTGTCGCTCTGTAAACAAGAGGAGATAGACATATAGTACATAAGACAATTTTTTTTTATTTTTTGTCATACTATCACCCCCTGAATTTACGGGAGGTCTTTCAGAAACACCCTGTATAATATACACACAATGTATGCGATATGGATTCTACTTAAGATTATATGAAAAATTGTTTTAGAATTTTAGTTAACCCTTGCACCACTAAAGGGCATATATGTCCCACGGCATTTTAGGTTTCAAAAATACGGTAAATTTTGTTTTGAAAATACGTTTTTTGTATAACTATAATACTTTTATAGACTATCAGAACAAGTTTATTCAATATTATCTTTTTAGCATGCCACATTTTAAATTTTAATAATAATTTTTTTTTAATAAATTTTGAGGTTAACTAAGACTGGTGTTAATAAGGTGGACTGTTGTGTACGCGCGAATATATACCTAGTACTAGCAGCACGGTTGGGACAGTTTGAATAGGGATTTATAATGCATTGGTATGCTTGCAGTGTTTTTTAAAATTTCCTTGGGACATATATAACCCAATAGTATTTTTAAAGCAGAAAAAATTATATTGTACCCGTAGCGAAAGGGTTAAAGCTGTTTTACATTGACAATTTATCGATCAATTAATTGATGAAGTCGCTTCATCAAGAAATTGGACAAGTGTAATGCATCAAATCAGCTGTCAAATAATTTCATGAATTTATTCATCAAGTTCTTGACGAATTAGAGCATGTTCTAATTTTCGTCAATTTCTTCGTGAAGTTCGTAAGTACCAACCCAACAGATTTCCAGCCTCAGATCAGTAATGAGGTTATGTTATTGGAATATGTAAATAATTGTGTGGCGTCGTGCTAGTTTTGCATTGTTTTTACTGATTTGTTATTTACAAAAACTAATATTTATATAATATGTGTCAAAACGGTAGGTACCGCTGTTGTATCACTACAATTATGAGTGGAAAAGTGACATTTTTGAAATTTATTTGCTTCTTTGATTCATTGGTAGAACTGATTCATACGTCAAAAAACTTGACAAAGTCTGTAGCAGTGTAAAACCACACTGTTTACCAATAAATTCGTGAATTAATTCATGAAGAACTTCGTCAATTTATTGATGAATAAATTGTCAATGTAAAACAGCTATTAGAAATAAACAGATTTAAAATGTATCTCCACTCAAGCAAGATGATTTCTAAAGTGGGTTCTCCCTTTTAATTTTCATTACAAGTAATAGGCAGGCATCTTGTAGAATTCCCTAGGTATAGTATTATCAAGTATCGAGTTTATAAATTCTTCCAGCAATTTTAATCAGGCCGCGGACAGCTGCGCGCTGCGACATTTTCTAAATAAACCAAACAAAACTCCACTCAAAAACAATGTCTAATTAAGGCCTTAGAATGTATTCTTCTTGTACAGAATTACAAAAAATGCAGCATTTAATTGGCCAGGCTCACGTAATGCATATCGGTAATTAATTTTCAACATTACCTCCACACATGGCACACACGTAAGCGTCAAATCGAGTTTTTCTGTTGTTTGACTTGATTGATTTTTTCAGTTCGACAACCTGCACAGACACCGCGCGTATGTAGATCGAATAAAAATCGCCTTTTCGGACCTGACAGGTGTACCAGATATTACAAACAGAAAATTTCCCGCTAAACAGCTATAAAAACGGGCAGGTGGGACTCGCAGTCCAGAGATAGTCGTATGGGATGACCAACACAACTGAAAAAAAAAAAATAAATAAATAAAGAGGCATGTAAATTAACGAAAATAAGTCTCCAAATACGGCGTGGTTTGCTTTTGGAATTATATAGCTGGAGATGTGGCTTAAAGCTGCTGGAACAGGTGATAGTTTTGGGAATTGGCTTAAGTGATATTTTACACAAAAATACAATGGCAACGGCGCATATGCTAAGTGAAACATGGGTAATTAAAATTAGCGGCCCGGTGTTTCGAGTAGAACAACTATTTGGGACGTTATCGAAAAAATGTCATATTCAAATACATTTGTCTACAAGGATATAATATATTTTATTAATTTATCTAATTTAAGAAAAAATGTATCGTTAGTTTTCGAAACTATGTAAAAAAACACAGGAAATAGATACATTGCTATTTTTGACTGTTTACAAAAATATATCTTTATGCTAATTAAGTAATATGAACAGAGCTTTAAGATAAAAGTATTTATAAAATTACTATCGATTTAGCAATTTTAAAATAAATAGAATTCTACGACGCATTAAATACAGGGTGTAAGAAGTTTAACTGCCATTACTTCAACATGAGAGAGAGTAATCATAAATGAACAAAAAAGTTGTATATTACAGGGGCGTTAGATTAACAGTTTTCAAAATACAGCGATTATTAATATTGAGGAGTTTCATCACAACGTGACAACATTGCATAAGCTGCTGATGCAGACCACGTGTACATGAGGCAGACTTGTCCTACGGAAAAAATGTAAACAGCTACTATTGTGAAACATTTTGTAAATTTCAAGACAATTGTTTTCCAATTTTTAAATAAATAAAATAAAATGTATTAGCTCGAATTTTAGTAATTATCAATCTCTTAAAACATGAACTTAACTTTTAATCAAATAACGTATTTGAAAAATATGTAATTAAAGTACCCAAAGATTCACGTCGTCCAAATAATCATACGTATTAAAAATAATTTAGGTACTTACCAAAAAGCAAAATTCAGTAATCTTTAAATGCACAAGTACAAAACAAACTACAACATATGCTCAAAATATCCACCTCAAGAAAAGAAAATAGTGGTATTCAAAAAACACTCCGACATGGTCGAATCCAGATACCAACTGAATTGCGTATTGGGGGTTGCTGGACACCTTAGTACCTCGTGTTAATAAACCGCCGCGCCGTTGTCACATTGCTCGATATGAATTTTATCGAAATTTAAATTTATTACAACACTAATTATTAGAATTAGAATTAACCATAAAGAAGGTCAAAAAAGTGATAAACATTGTATTTTATGGTATTCTATGCACGCAGTTATGTCGATATTCCTTAATTAATCGAACTTTTGTACAAGTTGGAGATTTTGATATTTTTTTTTTTCGGAAATGGTTGAGTTTAGGACCCATGTCATACAAGGTTTGTTGGTTTATTTTAATGTATTCTATCATCTGTTAAAATTAAGGCAGTCAAACTTCTAACACACTGTATATTAGGGTGGCCCAAAAAAAAGTTTACTTTTTTTCGTGTCACTTGTGAAAATATCTTAGTTTATCATGTTTTACGAGCTCTCTCAAAAAATCAGCTCAAAAAAAGTTGTTTAGAGGTCGCTCGAAAACAGGTAAATTAAAATAATTATGAGTGACCTTTAGAAATTAAAATATCGATTTGAAATTTTCAGAGTCGAGTTTTTTGTCAACCTAGAAAATGATAAAATAACGGGATAAATTTTTTTTAAAATTCAAATTTTTGATGATTTTGGAAATTTTTAAATATCTTTTTGAGCTGATTTTTTGAGGGGGCTCTTAAAACATGATAAACTAACATATTTTCATGAGAGACAAGAAAAAAAATAATTGTTTTTTTTGGGCCACCCTACTGTATATGTTTGTTACCTCGCACCAATGTTTTCAGTTTGATTAAGACTCTGCTAACTAATTGGGGAATTAAAAAGTTTAATATCGATCTATTCAAATCTCATTGGGATAATAAACTATTTATGTAAGGTACATTCACATTATGTATGCACAATAATGGCTGACGCTGTTTTACTCTACATGATCCGTTAACTATCCGCGGTTGCGCATTAAGTAATGTAGAAATATTTCATTTAGGGAGTGTAATATTACCTGGAAGTGCGTGTTTGGAATTACATGATGTGTTTTAACCAATAAAGAATTAAAAAGTTAGGTAACTTTTTAAATTTTTACAATTGTATCAATACGTGGTCAATTCTAATTGCACCAAAATTTGGGAAAGTAACTAATAATATGCTAAATTTAATGTATAGAATTAAATGTTCGATTTTTTCAAAAAACTAAATCCTCCTTCAAGTTTCAAGTAAAATTTTTTCCTTGATGTAGTGAAGAATTGGCAAAGACTAAAAATAAAATTTGTCCTTATTTACATGCTCACTAAAACAAATACATATTAACATATATGAAAAAATATATGTATTACTATTTAGGTATACTAATAATAAATTTCCATTAGTACCCTTTAAAGAAAAGAACGGTCAATTCCTACTTTTTCGAAAGAATGAGGAAAATTAGAATAAATAATAAATTTGTTACAGGAAAAGGAATTGAATTGAGATTACCGAGTTCTGAGATTACATCGCAAACATTGCAATGCTGGTTATTTTTTGTTAGACAGTTTACATTCCAATCAATCGAATGTGAAACGACACAATAAAATTTTTGGTGTTTTTTTTGTTGATTGAAGTAATTGTACTTGTATATTATTATTCAGGATGATTCACAACTTATCCAAAGAAAATTAGGAATAGATGCGTCAATTGAGTCAATATCGTAAAAAAAATTCTTATAGTTTCCAAAAAAAAAAAAATATATTGAAGCTGTAGTATTCTCAACCCTTACTTCGCTGGGCTACTGCAGTATCTAGCGCCATTTGCCACCTCCACCTGGCCCCAGGCGATTCCAAATACTGAAATTCGATTCGTATTAACATTTTTGCGATAGTGTTTACATTAGTTTTTCAACTGTCAAAAATGGATTACGTGTATAGCAACTTGGAATTGATGGATATCGTTTTAGTTTATGATGAAACAAGACAACATTTGTGTTAGTTTGTAGAAAGTGGGTAAGACGGACCCAAATGAGTTTACACGTCGGTGGACAAAATTTTGAACAGTTGTTGCCACAATTTATTATTATTAATTAATAATAATAATAGCGGCAAAAGCATTTGAATTTGCTGATATAAAATAGATGTTATAAAATTTCATTTCTTCTTCTTGCGCAGAGTCAGGTTTTATAGTGGATAGTTTCCAGTGCCGTGCAGAATTGTATTTTAAATCATTTTCGAACTGCCTTTTTTGATTTTCTTTTACAAAATTGTATTTGTAAGAGTCCCCTGTATAATACTGTACATCCAAAAAATTTTTTTGATAAGTTCCGCATCACCCTGTATTTTTTGGCTGTTCTAGGAATTCTATGCATTTTTATACACCATGGTCTATATCAAAACCTAACTATCTTTAAGATATAATGTGAATTTTACTACTACTTCTGCTCAGTGTTCTGTTATCCTCCAAGAGAAAACAAATTGCACCCTTGCATTTCTCTGCGCGTACACCAGAAGGATGTTTCCTATGAGTGAATCAGTATATTTCCAGATTTAACCACTTACCCTGCAGACGATCTTCACAAGCCTCGCCGGTCTCGCCGGTCCTTAAACGCTTTTACATTCCACCTGTCCTGTCCGAGCTTGTCCGCGCCAAGTCGTCAGGAGGACTTGCATCTTGTCCCTGTTGCAATGTACGATCAATCAAAGAACCAATTATTATATAACAGTCTTAAGTGGTCACTCACTTAGCCACTACCGTGTGCAGCTCTCCAATTAAATATTTTCTGTGTACGCTCCAGGCCAACTAGATAACTGCACGTCCGGACGCTCTGTTCTAAGTAGGATTCCTTGTCGGACTTCAATAATTATCGATTGGGCGCATAAATATTGGTGGGTCTCTCGTGCTGGGGGAGCTTCGGGGTACTGCTTCTGTATTTCGATAGCCGGGAATCTTTATTTCCTTGCCCACGTTTGGGATTTTTGAGGTGGTTTTGTTGTTTCGTGCAAGACGTGTTTTTGTTTTCCATTTTCATCGGAATCTTCAAAACAATCGTTTTGAGAATCTTGAAGGAATTACAGTTGTAATAATACAAGAAGGGTGTATTAAAAACATAATATTCATGTTTTATATTTTTGTTTTTGGAACTTGAATTTTATACATTATAAATTTTTGCTAATCTAAATGGTTTTCAATATACAGGAATGGTTACTCGTAGTAATGTATACCTTTTTTACGAAAAAGAAGAAAAGAATTCTTCGTTAAATTATTTATTCATATATGTTCTATGCAGGTACACTGAAAGAAATGTGCTTATTATCTCTAAGATCAAATGTTGATTTTTATTGTAATTTTTTATTTTTAACTACGGAATCAGATGTACCTGATGGTACTCCTTAGTGACCTTGATCTTGAAATCAAGGTCGAAAGGACATATCAAGGTCATATCGGTTTTTGGAGCAGTGATTCTTTATTTCGACGCTAGAAATAAGAGAGCGTAGAAGTCTACATGTTATTATGATCTTAAACGTGACCTTAAGGTCAATGGTCAAGGTTAGGTGATTATTGATTAAGTGATTATTCCGGCTGTCATTTTTTATTTTCGACGATGGAATAGAAGACACTCACAATTCTTTAGTGACCACAAGATCAAGGTCACTAAGGAGTGCCATCAGGTATCTACTCCTGTCACTCCCTCTGATTCCGTAGTTAAAAATAAAAAATTACAGTAAAAATAAACATTTCACCTTGAACTGACCTTGACAATTGATGAGAATTTTCTGCTCTTTCCTTTTCCGGTGTAGAAAAATAGGGTAGCCATTTAAAAAGCCGACTTGATCTTGATATGACCTTGAACCTTGACCTTGACCTCAAGGATGCGCTGTGAAGCATGCTGAGACTTTTGTCTTCATCATTGCCCGCTGCGATTTTTGGGGGTTTCCATAATTTTGACTAACCCTGTATAACAGCTGTATTAACATAATTATTCGTTTGCATAATGATTTTTTTCCGTTTATAACAAGTAAAGCGTGTCTTATAAGACTATTACGCTTCTTCTAGTTGGACGAGAATTGACACCACAGACACATGTTTTGTGGGACACATGATTATACCTCTCAGGGGATGCATCAGTCTGGATGGAAGAATTATAGTGCAAATGCCAATGTAATGTAATCTAATAGAAGAAGACACGGGTGCATCGTTACAAAAAAATAAGCCGGAGTGTAACATTTTTTGATAATTTCAGTTTTTGCAGGATTAATTCGGATCTTAAAGTTAAAAAGTTAGGTATCATTGTACGAATAGGACATAGTCACCGTGTATACAGACATTGTTTTTTTATGGTATTGTAGTAGAAAACCTAAATATATTAAAAATTTAATGTGTCACGAGAATACACTGTTGAATATACGTAATGAAAACTATCTGAATGTATATATTAACAAAATATTGCCACAATCCCAACATGTTGTTAAGGTGGCAATGCCAACAAGAGCCAATAGTATAGCGGTTAGTGTAAGTGTAAGTCTACAAATACATTGGATTAATTCTCAATTTATTGAAGAATCGAAAGTTGGAATTATCATTCACGTACTTCGGAATCGTAGAATCAACTGTAAAGAGAAAGAAGAAAATACTTAGTTTTAATGCATAAGCTCTGGCAAAACGGTAATTAAATATTTTGTACCTGCCTCTTCAGTCATAAAATAAGTGTGCAAGTCTTTATAAAAAAAGCATAAAAAAGTGGAAAAGACCTATTACCTCCTTTCAATGTCATTTTGACCTTCCAGCGCCAATACAAAGCTGACACACTCCATTCAGTTTCCCAATCGTACACACTTGGAAACGCTTAATTTAAAAATACCCATAAACTTGTCATTTTTACGACGGCCAGTCTTAATGTAAATTACCTAACTGTACAGCGGACAAAAACGCTGGATTTTGTTTTAACGTAATTACGACAGTCCCCCTGCCACACAAAAAATTGATGACTATTGCCAGCTAATTACGTCGAGCGCTGCCACGAGCAAATAGAAAATGCATTATGCAAAGCAAATATGGCGTAAAAACCACGCAGGATGTCCAATCGGGCATTTTTACTTGACGGAAATTTAAAACGCCCAGGTCATAAAAGATAAGAAAGCTGTATTGTCGCTTCAGAAATATCAACAAGACAAAGTTATTCTATTTTTTTTGTATATGATATAATTGTAAAAACGAAAATATGTCATTGCAAAAAAATTTACAATTTTTAAAACCATAATAACACACTATCGAAATAAATGAAATAGATCCCTGAGTTTGGAAATCGATATTAAGAAAAATTAGGGGCAAAAACATTGGAAATTTGGACCATATATTGCCTCACTATTACTTCATTGTGTGCTAAAATTTCAGTTTGTTTCGTTATCCCATTTTTTAGTTATTAATGAAAATGTTGAACCTCTCACTTTAACTCGTCGTAATTTTTTTGTTAATTGATAAAAAAAATCCAGATTTTTACTGACAATAAGTTGAACTATCGTCTTTAATACTGTGAAGGTCATTTGTCTCTAAAGCTCTTCCTTTTTTATTTTTAAGCAAAACAGAAGGGAGTGCTATTTCCGTAAATATTGCATTCTTTAAAAAAAAGAAAAGAACTGACTCAGAACTTTTGAGACAAATGACCTTCACAGTACTAAAGACAATAGTTCGACTTATCGTCAGTAAAAATTTGAAATTTTTTTATCAATTAACAAAAAAATTACGACGAGTTAAAGTGAGAGGTATCAATTTTGTAGGAAGGAAACCGTGATTTTTTCAACATTTTCATAAATAACTAATAAATGGGATAACGAAACTAACTGAAATTGTAGCACACAATAGAGTAATAGTGAGGCTATGTATGGTCTAAATTTCAATACGTTTTCTTAATATCGGTTTCTAAACTCTATAGGGATCTATTTCATTTCATTTCATTTTTAAAAGTGTTTGCTTTGTATCTACGTAATATCCAAATACACTAAAAATAGTAATATTAGCATTTACTGAATAATATTTCGTTAAAATGTCAAGCGCAACCTGTTTTATATTTACCAATTTTTACCAAGAAATTATCACAATTTACTATATTTGTGGCATCTTTTTACACTTTATAGTAACCTGGACCTACAACTGATCCCACATTAACATAATTGCAATAACAAACATGTACGTGTCACCTATTCTCTAAACATTTAAAATATATTTATTAATATTATAAATAAATAAGTCCTTGTGCTAAAAGTATTAGTCAAGATATTGACTTCACGATTTTTATTTGGCTAACCGAAAGTATCTAACATTGAGATAGTAAAATAGTTTTAGTGCATCATCAATTTTATCACTTTTATGCACAAAGAAGTACAGATTACCTTACTTCATCTGGCCGATGAAGGTAGGATGCGCAGTGGCAAAGTGAAAAACTTCTGCTCGTGCATCTCATTTCTTATCGGAGGTAATAGAATTGAAATAAAGTTGTGCATTCTCGTAAATAGTAAAGGAGCCCATATCCTCTAACTTTTTATATGTCTCTCTCATGTTTACGCATTTCACAAGCTCAATTAACTGGTGAATCGTCTCTAACCTATGTTTTTTTCTGCAATAGGTTTTTTGTTTGAAATACTAAAATATTTTTATATTTAAATTTAATTTCTTTTTCTCTTTAGTGTGAAGATTTGTGCAATTAAATCAATATTTACTAATACATGTCATATACAAACATAATCTTAAATTTCTTATATATTCTACGTGAAATTCGGAAGTACCAACCCAACAGATTTCTAGCCTCAGATCAGTAATGAGGTTATGTTATTGGAATATGTAGTTTTGCATTGTTTTTACTAATTCGTTACTTACAAACATTAATATTTATGTAATATGTGTCAAAACCGTACCGCTGTTGTATCACTACAATTATGAGTGGAAAAGTGACATTTTTGAAATTTATTTGCTTCTTTGATTCGTTGGTAGAACTGATTCATGCGTCAAAAAACTTGACAAAGTCTGTAGCAATGTAAAACCATACTGTTTACCAATAAATTCGTGAATTAATTCATGAAGAACTTCGTTAATTTGTTCATCAATAAATTGTCAATGTAAAACAGCTATCATGTAGGCAGTATAGGCGAGCGGTTCACCCCTAAAAAGATGCTTCTAAATGAATGTAACCGACTAAATTTTTAAAACAAAAACCTACAGAATGAAACTTTTTTTATTTTATAAAGTGTATTTTTCTGATAATTTACATATTTTTTTTATATTTTTCGGAGTGGTCAGTCAATTGTTATAAAAAAGTAAAAAAATTACTCGCCGAATGGCTTTGAAAATTTTTTATTGTAAAATGGACCAAAATAAACACTTTTTGTTCTTTGACAAAAATTCGAAAAATACTCCGAGATATTTACAATTCAATGTGAAAAAAGTGACGAAATCGACAAATTTTCGGAATTTTTTTCTCAAAAACTACTGAGCAAAGTTTAATTCTAAAAAAAGCATAATAATCGGCAGATCTTCTACTTTAAGATAATTTTTTTTGGAATAGGTCAATTATTTTATTCAAGGTCTAAAGCGAGTAAAAAAAACAGTCTACAAATAGTGAAATTGTAAGTAGATCCGTTGACACGGATGGAAAATCGAAAATGGTTGTTTGGATTTTAATTATTTCGAAGGAGAAACTGCGTTAGATATGCCTCAAAAAATTTTTTGTTCACGTAGTGGAAAATGCTCTTCGAAAAATTGTAACTGTTTGTCATCGAACCTGGAATGCTGTACAGTCTGCGTGCTCAGATGAATGTCAGAATGTTCCATTCGAAATTGTTGATGAAACACTTATTTCAACTCAAGAACTTGTCGAAAATAACGAAAAACTTATTATTTAAAAATTAAATAAAAAAGAAATTAATATACTTTTATTGCTCTTAATGTTTTTGTAAAATAAAAATAAAATAATTATCCTATACAATAAATTATTCAATAACTTTTTTATTTTTCGAGACCGCTAGGTCAATTATTATTATTAGGTTAATTTTACGATTTAAAAAGCTTATTTAGTTTAGTTTTGGTATAACTTTCAAGTCAATGTTAGTCATTTATAAAACCAAAAATCGAATATTTAATTTTACTAATTACTTACCTTACTCCGGCTACAAAACCAAACAAAATGATCTTTTGAACATTTGTACAGTTAACATATATCGATTAAAAAAATCATAATAATGTTTATTGTCAATATAATCTAATCCAAGATATTGTAAAAAGAAAATTTAAATTTGTGTTATCATAATTTTCTTTAAGACTTTTTTTTACTCGCTTTAGACCTTCAATAAAATTATTGACCCATATCAAAAGAATATATCTTAAAGTAGAAAATCTGCCGATTATTATGCTTTTTAGAATTAAAATCTGTTCAGTAGTTTTTGAGAAAAAAATTCCGAAAGTTTGTCGATTTCGTCACTTATTTCACATTAAATTGTAAATATCTCGGAAACAAAGCATTTTTCGAATTTTTGTCAAACAAAAAGTGTGTATTTTGGTCCATTTTACAATAAAAGCCATTCGGCGAGTAATTTTTTTTACAACTTTTTTGTTTAAAATTGACTGACCACGCCGAAAAATATTTAAAAAATATGTAAATTATCAGAAAAATACACTTTATAAAATAAAAAATGTTTCATGCTGTAGGTTTTTGTTTTAAAAATTTGGTCGGTTTATGCCTTTAATTAGGGGTGAACCGCTCGCCTAATGAACA
Organism: Anoplophora glabripennis; assembly: GCF_000390285.2. Taxonomy (NCBI): domain Eukaryota; kingdom Metazoa; phylum Arthropoda; class Insecta; order Coleoptera; family Cerambycidae; genus Anoplophora; species Anoplophora glabripennis. Next base: position 184,300 of record NW_019416464.1, on the reverse strand, counting down.
AGTTACCGCACTTATTGCACAATATACTACTACTACACTCACTTAGCTTTTAAAAATACACTTTTCGCGCATGTTTCTAACCAAACCATACATGCAACAAAGAACTACTTTTTACACTTGTATATAAAGTGACAACATAAGTAATAATTACATAAATGCAATGAACGAAATCAATAGAATTGTACAATTTATACATCTTCTTAGACATTCTCTTCATTCGAAAGATATTCAAAAACCATCCTTTTGTTTTATATTTTTGCCGGTGTCTGTTCACCGACCAGAACATGCCCTGCCTTACATCGGCTTGACCCAGCCACAACAGAAAACAATCGCCGTCTAGTCGCTCCGATGTTTCCGCCTGAGATGATCTCCAAGCCAAACTGGAAGGGCGACCGACAAAAAATCCTCAAAATTCCCGTCCGTGTTTTATTAACAAAAAACGAACGCTCCGAGGCGGATTTTGGACGTCGAAGACGAGCGGCAGGTGCGTGTTTCGGAGAGCCACCCGCGGGGTGAATGACGGACGGACTACGCCCCGTAAAGAGGGTACAACAAGACACCTTCGGCCGGGATGTCGTGCATTCCTCCGCCAGCTATAAAAATCACGGTGTTGCTGGGACTATTAATTTATGAATTATAATTTTTGGCTTGCCAGACGCCAAGCCGGGCTTTTATAGGACGGAATATCTGGACAAAGTAAATCGTCTTTGATTATGTTCCTTATGATATCAACCAATATCATTCTTGCTAAATTACTTTATATGGAAACAATGGCAAAATCTAATCGAAAGAGTGGTTAAAAATTTCGTCACCCGTTTCGATTTTTTAACGTTTCTAGAGACATATCAGCATCTATTGTTGGAATATTAAAATCAGAAGTTGGAAGCTATGCCAACAGTCTTCGAAACTATGGAGATTAGAAGTTTAAAGTTGAATGAGAATGTTCACAATCCATCTGCGAATGGTTTCAGTGGAAAACGCTGGTGTAACTATTCTTAAATACACACGATTAAGATCTTGGTGGTCTAATAGAGAATGTTTTTTTTTTATCAAAGTTAACAGAAAACTAGTTTTCGTAGCTTAATTTGTAAACATCTGTCACATTTGTCAATGGATGAACAATTTCCTGGTTCGATGCCATGTTGTGGTTTAGATTTTTTTGAGGTTTCACCAAACTTGTCGAGACGAGATGCGCAGATCAAGAAGAGAGTCCGCAGTACAAGTGACAAAGACAGAAGATCTTAAAGAACAGCAGGTACCTTCTGTGGGAAAATTTTACTTATCTCTTCTATCTTCCCTCCCTCTATATTTCACTACAATTCTGGTATTATCTATTGAGTGCACCGTACCTACCCTTATTTTTTTAAATGGCAACCACAACTTTTCTCTTCAGATTCTGAAAGAGGATAATTTTTGAGTATGAGACACTAAAAAAACGATTGGGTTACATAAGAAATTTATCGAGAACGATAAATAAATAACTTCAAATTCAAACAATTAACATCCTTTAAATTAAATGTACAAAATGTGCTCCATTTTCTGCTTGATAATATCCAAGCCGATCGATAAACTCTATTTGCACGTTTTCAACCATTTCAGGGGTTATAGCACTCACTTCACTTCGGATCTTCTCTTTTAATATTTCCAAATTATCTGGTCTCTCGGCATACACTTTTGATTTTAAGTAACCCTACAAAAAATAACCTAATGGAGTTAGGTCTGGCGACCGTGCAGGCCATTCGATGGGTTCTCTTCTTCCTATCCATCGATTGGGAAACGTTTAATTTAAAAATGTACTCACAGGGGTAACATAATGCGGGGGACCACCATCTTGTTGGAAAACAAGATCTTCATCAGGGGAGTCTGGTTCCAATAGATTTGGAAATAAAATTACCAATACGAGAACAAATTCAAATTAGAGAAATTCAAGATAACTCTGTCCAGTTAAAGACTGTTAAAAAAATATGGGCCTATTACTCTTTCTCTTACTATTCCACACCACTCATTTAATTCTTTAGGATGGTGACTGTGAGTCTCCATCATTCAGTGAGAGCTTTCTGTTGCCCAGCACCGACAATTTTGTCTAATAACAATACCATGTAGAGAAAATGTAGCTTCATCGGAAAAATAATGTTTTTTACTAAATTGATATTGCGATGCACTTTTGCAAGTGTTCACAAAATTCGTTTCGTCTATCGAAATCGTCTTCAAATAACTCTTGTTCTGGAATAACCTTGTATGGATGATATTTGTGTCTTTGAAGTATTCGATGAACAGCAGATTTCGACAAGTGTAAATTAGCAGCAATGTGTGCTAAGGAAATATGTGGATTTTCTTCCACGGAAAATAAAACTTCTAGTTGGTAATTTTCTTCTCTAGCAGGACGACCAGACTTAGGCAAGTTTCTAACATGACCAAATTCTCTAAATTCTGCTTCAACTCTACTGACTACCGTTTGAGAAATAAGAGGACGATTAGGATGAATTTCATTAAATAACTGAGCTGTTTCTGCTTGAGTGAGCGTTCTATCACCGAACCCAATCATGCAGAGTATTTCAATTTTTTCTCGTTCAGTTAACTTTGCCATTTTTAAAAATCACTTTCAACAGTTTAAAGGTGTAAATGTTACCAAGGAAATGATAAGAATTAAAAGAATAAAAAGACAAACATCAGAAAAAAGTTACACAAATAATTGAATTTATGAAAAAAATTTCAAAACGTGGAAATACAGTTTATCGATCGCCTTGGATATTGTCAAGCAGAGAATGAAGCACATTTTGAACATTTAATTTAAAGGATGTTAATTGTTTGAATTTAAGGTTATTTATTTATAATTCTCAATAAATTTCTTATGTAACCCAATAATGTTTTTAGTGTTTTATACTCAAAAAATCACCCTCAGAATCTGAAGAGAAAAGTTGGGGTAGGCCATTTAAAAAAATTGTCACTGACGTCTCAACTTCTTCAATAATGTCAGAAAATACTCGAAAACCATATCAAAACACGTGTCTGCGATTTTGTGAAAAATAAATTCCTTAAGTTTTATTGAATTTATACATTACATTCGGGATGCACTGTATAAAGGGTATGTCTGTTTTGGAGAGAATGTTTCTTTTCCCTTGTTTCCTTTGAGGATTGATAGTAGATGATTTGTGTGGTGATGAGACAGCTTTCAGAAACCTGTCGATGTGGGTTAGCCTTCTGGTTTGCTCTTGAAAAAAACATTTAGCAATAGAAGGATGCACTTTTCTCCATTGTAAAACTGATACTCAGATGTGTACAATTGACGTGGTATAGAAATCTTTCTGTTGTCTTCAGAGAAGTAATAGAACTCCAGAAAAATATCCGGTGTGTGAACAATTCTACCGACACTTTATATTTTTTAAGGAAAATTATGATTTGTACCTAGTTTTAAAGACAGCTTATATCTCTGTGTGTTTTTGTTCCAAAAAAAGAACGACCAGTTTCTTGAAGATATTTCTATTTGGGTCTACATATGTAACAATTTTTCGTTCAAACTTTAGAATAGGAAAACATCGGACTCCTGAATTTTAACCATGAAAACGATGTATTCTTTAAAATCTGAAAATTCGTTATCACTATACGAGTAAATTTGACGAGGAGAGTATTATTAAAAAAACAAACACGGATTATTCGACCTTTCTGCTCGAGTCTACACTGAACTTGAGCAACTAAACAAATAAAACTAGCTCAACACCTCGCGCTCCTAAGTTACGCTCTCTGCAGTCATTTCACCGCTGGTCTAGACGAATCCAAGGATAATTAGCATACACAGCCAGGATAATTCCGCCATCAATAACCGAGAATGGCCACTCCTGGCGACAGAACATATCGAGTTAAACACTTATCTCTTCCCGTGGAGCTGGTATGACGTATATTTTACTCCGGATGATGCTGATGCTTGTCTGATATTTGCACTACGTGTACCAGGGGATATAAAATAGATTTGTCGCTACAATGAGGCGGATTTCTGTTTGTACTTCATAAATTGCGAAGTGTGGAACAAGGTGGTGTTCCTCTGAAAGTGCCCTAACGGTTATGGCTTAGTTGTCTGGGCTGGAACGTATAATATCTGAAGCGATTGACAATGGATGTGAAAAATCACATATATTTATTTAGAATTAGTGTTGATGTATTTTTTCCCCCAATTCTAATAGGAGAATCATGTTAATGAAATTAATAAATTTACAATTTTCAAAAAATTCACCTTTTAAACACTTAGCAAAACAGATTTGGTACTTTTTCTGTAAAAAGTAGGTAGGTATTATTCCATTAACAACATTTTTGCTACGTGCATTTAGATGTGTTGTTGCACTATAAATATTCACTACTTCGTAAAAAATTACATCGAAAAATTTCAGAGTATTGTTTTTCGGTTATTTTATTTGATAAATTTATAGAATACGGAAATGTCGCTTAGACTCGCACCAAAATTACTCTCACATGTGGTCCGCAGATCTGCCCTACCAACGCAAATATCACACAGGCGTACACTAACAATTGTTGTGACAATGCAATGCTAATAGCTAATTTGTATTACAGCCTATTAGTCGCATCTGAAAAGAGCCGCGCCACACATGGTTAGGCCTGAATCGTGCCCTGCAGCAGACCTTGTTTTGGCCATGCTAATTCCGCCAGCGGAAGGGTGTCAAGTTGAGGGTGCGTTACATGCGCCGACGATTTTTCTGAAAGGACGGCTCATTGCTCTCGTAGGTGCTCTCCAACCCCTTTGACGTAGACATTATCGTATAGTTGGGAGGCAAATGAGTTGCTAATGCGCCGAATTTGTCCCAGTGGGAAAATGACAGGTTGATAAATGGTACAGAGAGGAATTATGTCGTTTTTACGACTTATATACTGGATAAGAACAAATAAGGCGTTTCTGGTTCAGTGGTAGGTATTTCTGATATTTTTAAAGCTATGAAGCTTCGCAGAGTGTCAAATATCAAAAATATTCCTAGTACTTTGCATGTACCGGATGTTATAGAATTAATTGGACAAACAAAACATTTCGATTCAGGATTATCTAAATTTTGACATTGTCAATGAAATTTTATGTACCTAAGTGTTGTAAGTATTTATTCTCTGACATAATACATATAGACACATAGGCCTAAATTAAAATAATAATAATGTAGGATCAAAGTAAAAGCTATTCATTAATATAAAACTATATAATACATTCGATTTGACCTTGACGTTAAGTTTCAAGGTGAACCAAGGTCAACCTGAAAATATTAAATGGAATACCATATTTCTTATACCAGCAATCTACAAATCATCAAATTTTTCATCTGTCTATGGGATCAGAAAATTGTTTCTATATACCCTTGCAGATTATTTAGAGGTCAAACTCAATTTTCTCTGAATAACTTGACAAAAATGTTTCACGCAAAATTTGTGGGACTTTAAATTTCAATTTAGATGGTGACTTGGATTTGATCTTTACCGCAAGCTGGAAGGTCAAACTAAGGTCAAATTGACAGCAAATGGAAAACGCTATATATTAGTCCAGCAACCGATGAATAACACAGGTCAACATTTTATCTAGGCTGCTTGTACACGGGAATCGAAGATGGTATCCTAGGGTTTTTGGGGTCACTGATTACGATGAGCGGGTCGGTTAGGCTCCATCACGTCAAGTTCAAGGTCATTTGAACGTCAAACGGTCAAAAAACTTTCCAAAAAAACTACCATCCGAAAATTATGAAAAAATTCATACGTATGTTTTCGAGGACCTTGAATCTGAGGTCAGTCAACTTCATTTCAAGGTCATTTGAAGGTCAAATGGCCAAAAAACCTTATTAAAATCTGAAAAAATTCATATTTTTGAGGTCGCTGAATGCGAATCTTGTGTTTATTTTTACTTTGCATGCATCCTCGAGGTCATTCAAGGTCATTTCTAGGTTATTTGAGGGGTTTTTGAGACAAAATGCTAAGTACTATCCAAAAAATCTGAAAAAATTCATACGTATGTTTTCGAGGACCCTGAATCTTAATCTTAGGTCAGTCGACTTAATTTCAAAATCAATTTGAAGGTCAAATGGTTAAAAAACCTTCCAAAAATGTGAAAAAATTCATGGACATGTTTTTGAGGTCGCTGAATCCGAATCCGGTGTTTATTTTTACTTTGCATGCATCCTCGAGGTCATCTCAAGGTCATTTTAGGTTTTTTTTACGTGGATTCTACAGTCATTTTCTCAAGAATCTTTTCTGGTATAAATCTCATTAATGCATAACATGGTAACAATCTCAATCTGCGAAATGCACAATTGTGCCACAGAACTATACCTGCCTTGAGATGACCTTGAATGACCGCGAGGATGCATGCAAAGTAAAAATAAACACCGGATTCGTATTCAGCGACCTCAAAAACATGTCCATGAATTTTCTCAGATTTTTGGAAAGTTTTTTGACCGTTTGACTTTCAAATGACCTTCAACTTGACGTGATGGACCCTAACCGACCCGCTTATCGTATTTAGCGACCCCAAAAACCCTTGAATACCATCTTTGATTCCCGTGCACATGCCTAGATAAAATGTTGACCTGTGTAGTTAGCGGTCAAGGAATTTTTCTAGGATGTCCTCGCAGGTCGTTTCAAGGTCAAACTAATTTTTCACAAAAATGATGAATAATTCAACTTCATAAGTAATAGAATTTAAATAGACATATTTAACTAAAATTGTTAGTATGATTTTGAAAAAATTTTGACCTTTAATACACTATTGGAGGCTGATACCTAATAAGCTGTTATGTGAAACCCAAGGTCACCATTTAATTTGTCATTTAAAATCCCATCGAATCCCATTTATCGATTGCTGAAAATAGACTGTTCCATTTAACATTTTAAAGTTGACCTTGTAAGTTTAGGGCAAGGTCAAATGGAAGGTCACCAGCGTATTGGTTTTCTGATATCCTACAAGTTACGCCGGATTTTTTTTGAAAGGGCTCAATCTATTGAGGGGTTCGTATATATTTTGGGAACCCTGTACATATGAACAGTATTGTGTTAATATCACAGTATTACACATTGGAATTTTGGAAATATATAATGATGGTTTTGTTTAGTTTAGTTGACCTTGCACCAAAAATATTTAAATGAATATTACGACATTATTCACATTTTCCCTGTAGGGGAATCTTTTCTTAAGATAATATGACATGTGTATTTTATTTCGCCAAAACAACACGTTTCCGATGTATCTTCTAATTGATTATTATTTAACAATTTCAATTTCCCATTATTTTGATATTCACTGAAATCGAAATATCTGTGATTTTTTTTTTATTGTTACTCTTTCTTGCGTCCATATTGGCGCAGCAAATTTCAGTCTACAGGGTGTTAGTAGTTTGACTACCTTTATTTTAACAGACGATATAATACATTAAAATAAACAAAAAAACCTTATATGACATGGGATCTAAACTCAACCATGATGAGACTCGAAAGAAGAACACCCGGTATACATGAATTACATGAATTGTGAAACTATATTACCAAAAAATTTCAATTCTAGCAATTTTTAACCTTTCTTTATTACAATATTTTGCAAAAACAAACACAAAACAATAAAAAATATCAAGTAAAACCAATTATGTACTTAGAAAAATCAAAACAGAGTATGTTTGTTTTAAGAAACGTATCCGGAGGCGGGTATTAATTTATTTTGTCTCAACTGCGTGCATATTTATGGTTTCAATTAATTTTTTATTAGACAACATTAAGACCCACTCGCGACCCGAGTTGTTGATACCTCGGTAAATCCATTTATCTCGAGAGATAACCCGAATTTGTGTAAGTCTTTCACTATTAGTATGTACGCAATGTGCATATTTATTTGGTTTAAAGAAGATATACCTCGAGCGGGATGACGCCAGTGCATGAAGTCCTATTACGGTTGGGTATAGATCGGGTGGTATACTGCAAAAACTGAAATTTCTAAACACATTTTATAAACGTAATTTTCGAAGCAAAATATAATTCAAAAACATTTTAATGGAAGAATATAATGAGAATTAAATAAACGAATAAGCTTTAGTTTCCTTAAAAACTATATGGGTACTACTAACCAGAATATCTGTTATTAGATAGATTTTTTTAACTGATGTTTAATTGTTTTTCTGGTAACAATAAGAAAATTACGTTTAGACTGGACTTCATACGGATTTTCCATGGACTATATGTAGCTACTACGAAAATTGTTTATTCCATTCTGTATAAATGTTGCCTCAACAAACATTTAGGTACATCTTCAATCTCATTGTTTTGTTCTAAGAACTACTCACAAAAATAAATAATATAGAGTGTAGAGTTTTCCAATCTTTACTGGATTAATTAATCTCACGAGGAATTTGTCTGCTGTTATTCATTGGTTCTTTTTTTAGCCTACGATTTGGTTACTATAACGTTCCGCATACATTTGAGATGCTTATACAGAATTTTGAAGACATTCCTAATAAATTAAAATCATATCCAAAAGTTCGCTATTATTGTACCTGTGTGCTTTGACAAAACATTTAACACTATTCATTATAAAAGTAAAAAAAATATACAACATTAATGTTCACAACAAACTTATACTTACACCAAACTTAACAACAGCGACCCATCATAAACCCAAATTAGAATTTATACCTTGATACCTTGGATCACGATATTCTAATCAGTAAGTTAAAACGTTATGACTTTGAGCATTTATTCGCGTATTTAGTCAATAGTTTCTTGCATTAGCGATACCAAAAAGTACTTGTTGACACCGGGGTGTCTGAAACGATACCTGTAAATTTTGGTGTACCTCAAGGTTCTATACTCAGCCCCTTATTGTTTTATTTAACGCTTTAATAATTTCAGAAATTTTGTGAAACCGCGCTTTCAAAGACTGAGTACACACATTCACAGAAAATTCAGAACTCTTGTTTCAAATTCGCGTTTGGTAAAAAGAATTGATAGTGGTATTATTAATCTCGTGTCTAGCTACCTTTAATGATTACATTTTTGTAGTTAATTGTCCAACGTTTCGACATAGTTGGTATACCTAGGTTTAGTTCCATAAAAAATTAAAACAGCCCGAGAGACGGAGAGAGAAAGTCGTCTAAATTTTGTTCCGAGCCGCGTCTCGGTGTCAGCCGAAACTCACCCACAGCATCCGGCTTTGGACCGTTAAAAAACCGGAATCCTTCGCTCAACCACCGGCACTAGACGGCGAATCTTCTCATTCATGGCCTGCTCGGCTCATGCATATGCATCGCCTTCGAAACGGAGAGCGCACTATCCGCGCCGGGCTGCACACTCTCGTCGTAGTCGTAGTAATGTATTCATATATTCACTAATATGCGATATTGATTTCATTATGGTAATGCCAGATCATTATCTTGACACAGAAGTCCGTCTTTATTTCAGTGTGCGCCTGGTAATGGGCAGCGGGTGACGGACAAGGTGAATTAACTCGTCACCCGGCTAATGAGTTCGCGGCTTCAAAATAATCATTGAATATTGAAAGCGTAAAAGCGCAAGTGAGGCTCGCCGTTGACAGGAGAGGAATTAGGCGCTGGACGCGAGAGTTGTTTAGCACGTCTGATGACGAAAACACACGTCGAGATAAATTGTAGCGATTTAACTGTGCAGTCGAATCTCTATGATTTTCTCCGTTCGCATGTTGCACATATCTGCAATTCTAACTATTTTCCTTTTGCACATCATATAAATTTGCACAGTTTTATGTATATAGATAAATCTGCACAGTTTCATGTATATAAATAAATCAACAAATTTATCTGCGCAGGCCAATCTTTGCTGAATTGCGAAAGTGTAAAATGTAAATGACACTCACTCAGAGCAGCTGTCTAGCACGACAACATATGTCGCGATAAATTGTAGCGATTTAACTGTGCAGTCAAATCGCTATGATTTTCTCCGTTCGCATGTTACACATATCTGCAATTCAAAGTATTTTCCATTTGCACATCAGATAAATCTGCACTGTTTTATGTATATAAATAAATCTGCACAGTTTCATGTGTATAAATAAATCAACAAATTTATTTGCACGGGTCAATCTGTGCTTCAAAACATTTGTTGAAGAGTGAAAGCGTAAAATGTAAATAACACTCACACATGTTGCGATAAATTGTAATGATTTAACTGTGCAGTCAAATCGCTATAATCTTCTCCGTTCGCATGTTACACATATCTGCAATTGAAACTATTTTCCATTTACACATCAGATAAATCTGCACCTTATGTATATAGATAAATCTGCACAGTTTCATGTGTATAAATAAATCAACAAATTTATTTGTGCGGGTGCTTCAAAAGAATCACTGAATAGTGGAAGTGTAAATTGTTAATGAAACTCGCTGTTGACAGAAGAGGAATTAGGCGCTAATCGAGCAGTTCTTTAGCACATTTGAAGACTACAACACGCGATAAATTACAGCGATTTAACTGTGCAGTTAAATCGCTCTGATTTTCTCGTTCTCTTTTTCTCCATTCTCATGTTATAAATACCTTTCCAATTCAAACTATTTTCCATTTACACATAAGTTGTAATGATTTAACTGAGCAGTTAAAGCGCTATGATTTTTTCCATTCGCATGTTAACAATATCTGTGCAAATTAAACTATTTTCTATTTACACATCGTATAAATTTGCACAGTTTTATGCACATAAATGAATATGCACAGTTTTATCCGTATAAATAAATCAATAAATTTATCTCCATCGTGTGCTTTAAAACAATAGTGAGAGAGTAACCTAGCACATCTGATGACAGCACACATGTCGCGATGAACTGTAGCCATTTAACTGTGCAGTTAAATCTATATGATTTTTTCCAATAACATGTTTGCACAAATACCTGTGAACTATTTTTCACCCACACGTTAGATAAACCTGTACAATTTTATGTATCGGCACATGTCAGTAAAAACTTACTGAATCAATAGTAGTGATTTAACTGTGCATTAACACAGATATCTGTGCGAATCAATCTATTTTCCATCCACACATTAGATAAATCTGCACAATTTCATCGGTCCAGATAAATCGTTATATTACAGCTGCACATGTTAATGTATACTTCAAAACAATCACTGAATATTAAAAACGTAAAATGTAAGTCAATAGGATAGAAATTCGATCTTCTTTACCCACATAGTATAAATATCTGTGTAAATTAAACAGTAAATGTCAACAATTTTATCTTCACAAATAAATTAAAATTTATTTATATATGCTCGATTTATTTCATACAGATCGCACAAATATGTGCACAAACCAAATGGTTACTTGCGATAAATCCATGCAGTTACAATTTATCGTTACATGTGGGGCTACCGTTGCACAGGCCGATCTCTGCTGATAAATTTATCGTTGTGTGTTATTAACACAGATTTACTTATCGTTATTATTTATCAATACAGATGAATCTGTGTAGACTTATCTGCCGTGAGGACGAGACATTTTTTGATGAAAATAAATTGTTACTATTTGTCGTTACATACTGTTGCCGTATCTGACTCTCGTATTTGATTTATGTCCACAGAACGACGTATTACGATAAATCATATTGCACAGTTTCAACTGTACAGAAAAATTTTAATATTTGTTAAACAATATCGTTCAGTATGTGAAATATTTGTAGGGAAAAGTGTCCAATCGCCACCCTACTTTGAAAGAAAAATATCTAACTTGAATCGTAAATTTGAAAGGTTCCCAGTCACCAAATTAACATACGTACCTTATGAAACTAGTAAGGCATTAGCGGACCTTGTATGGATTATAAAAAAAACGGTATAAATAATGTATTAATATTCTAACCGTGCTATATATCTGATTAAATATGTAAATCCATATATATGTCAAATTAAGCGTAATACTGTTTCCTGTATAAATTCTCTTAAATACCATGTTTATACAAAATTTAATTTACACATATTTGTAGTCGTAGTGGATATGCTAATGACTGGATATGGAATTAATGTAGGTTTCTCTCAAACCTATTTAAAAAGCAGCAGGAAAAATTAGATTGTTATTTATTAAAATATAATACTTTTAATGTATTTTCCGCAGTTTTGGTATTGGAATATTATTTTATTTAACTACATAGAAGCTAATGTGTACGGAAATCGGAATGATGCATTACTATTTTTTAACTCTCTTTTGAATGATTTGTGTTAAGGCCTACACAATAAATCTGGAGATTTCGATAAAATTCGAATGATGTTCGTGTGTCGAATATAGTAAGCCTCGAACTAACGTAGTTTTTTTTCAAGGAAAAAAAGAGAGGAGTAAGCAAGGTCCAGTCTATTAAGTCCGCTATCAACCACAGTAAATTATATCAGATAAATATCTGTGATGTCGTTAGTCGTTGGGGTACAGCTTACAATGAGACAAGCAATAGCGGGCAACGTACGGTCCGAGATATGCCTTGAAAAATTGTCTCTTATTTAACGTAACTGTTGGCACTTGAGTCAAATTACTTGGTGCGCAGTCAACATCTCGATTGAAACTAGACATACGTAGATACTATCTTGGTGATTCATGGACGACACAGCTCATGCACGGGTCTGATGAAAAAAGCAATCTGAAAACCCGAGCCGCGACATAGTTCGGCTATTAATATTGTCACTAAACGCTTCCATGTCGTGTGAAGTAAGCTAAGTACATTTACAGGGCTCCGTGCGAGCGTTACAAGTGATGTACCGGGTGAGCAGGTGATCAGGGCCACGCATAAACCAGCAGATGGCCAAAGCTTATCTCGAATTTGGTGCCCTTTCACTTTGTAAGTTTAACTTTACCAAAAAATCTTATGAAAATTATTTTTAATAAAATTATATTTATTATAGTGCATTTCAAAGCATAATATTTATATTAATGAAAATGGCACTCCACTGGTTCTACAAGCAGGCGCCTATGCTGTTACAGAAGGCGGCGTGGGACGACGTGCGATTATTTTAAGTTAGCCTTCTTTTTTATTCTGCACTTTTGCCGTACGGTGCCTAGCAATTTTCAATGTTTATGTTTGACAGATATGAAATGCGTTGCCCAATAACGTGGGCTATAATTGGCCTTTGGCCGTCGGTCTGCAAGAACGAGACTGAGGATCGTGTCTTCCTTGCATAACCAACCCCATGGATGCCCACGTAGTCCCTTTTGACAACCGTCAGAAGATAGGTATTATTCAGAAGAAAAATACACTGTTATTGGGACAATCATTCTTTCATTTCCAGTCCCGGAAATAAGCGCAAAAAATTAAGAAAGTGATTTCAGGTGATAATAATGATGCAACTCCTTGTATAGTCTTAGCGAAGCCANATACTTTTAATATATTTATCGCAGTTTTGGTACCGGATTATTAACTACAGCGATTATTAAATAGAAGCTAACATGTATGGAAAAGGGAATGCTGTATTACTATTTTTCAACTCTCTTCTGAATATTTCGCATTAAGGCCTATACAGGGTGATTCAGTCATAATGTCATTAATTTTAAGAGCAGATAGAGAAAAATGAGTATAATACGATGACGTGATTAAAAAAAATTAAATGCATATTTAAGCTGTACAAAATTTTTTTCAAATCATTATTTAAACCCTTTTTCAGGCTGTTACTGACCGGCTGATGTCAGCCGGCTACGATATGAACAAAGCGACCTAGATGCAATGTTGCCATATTTATATATTTTCGCAGATATAAAGACAATAAATAAACGGTTTGCACACGTCAGCCAATAATAATTTAAAATGCTATAAATTATTGAAAAAATTAAATTATTGAAAAATTGAAAGTAACGCGGCCCATTCTGATGTACAGGTAGAAAATGCGGCCCAATTAAACGATCGCCATAAACTTCTGTCCATACATTGACACCCAACCTCCTCTGAAAGCTAAACCGTCGAGTAGTGTGCGGGTTTTCATCTGAACAAATGTGACTATTATGGCTGCAAAGAAATTAGCTCTGTTTGTTTCACTTTAAATAAAATTTTATATTGAAGTTACAAAACCCCAAGAGTTCAAATAATTTAAATTTCATTTCATAATCATTTCAATTTCATTACAGAAATAAAGACAAAAAAACCAACACTCACTAAATAAATTATAAAAAGGGGGTGAAATGTATGTAGTATTTAAATATTGACTGTAAGTAATAGAAGATAAAAATACAATCGGACGGAGACAAATAAACAACTCGGTACGTACTTCCGACCTAGGTTAACCTGAGGTCAATAACCTCTTAATTTGCACGTGTTCACTTTAGTAAGATAGTATTTCATACAAAGTAGAGCAAAAAGTTGTCGGTCTTTTATCAAAGGAAAATCGTGTCATCAATGAATAGTGATGATTGTTTTCGAATGTACGGATATTACAATTTATCATTTTTAATATTATTAACGTTTTCACGTTTTATAATTTATTACCTATGTTAAATAATACACAGTTTTAGTATTTCAGTTTTTTATTCAATATGCAGTTGCGTATAGCCAAAGTTTACATAATAAATATAAACTTTAGTGTAAATCTAAACTTTGGTGTAACCTGTAGGCACTTATTGTTTTTGAGAAAGCAATACTTATGTTTTTTACCTGTTTAAAATGCCAGCACGAGTAAAACAGCATTCATCCGTCCAGAGCACTTTGTTAATAAAGTTCTGCTGCACTTAGGAACGANTAGTCCCTTTTGACAACCGTCAGAAGATAGGTATTATTCAGAAGAAAAATACACTGTTATTGGGACAATCATTCTTTCATTTCCAGTCCCGGAAATAAGCGCAAAAAATTAAGGAAGTGATTTCAGGTGATAATAATGATGCAACTCCTTGTATAGTCTTAGCGAAGCCAGTTGAACATGTATAAAAACGCGTAGCAATAAAATTTTCCCTAAGGCGTCCCTAAAAAAGTTTTCTGCTAAAGGTAGAAAATGATAATTTGTACATATATAATGTGTTGAAAATTTCTATTATATGTTCATTTTGGCCAACAACATATTTAATTTTTTTATGTCCTCAAATAATTTTATTATATTGATTGTAAATTTTGGTTACGACATATCAAAAAACATTTACATTTTTATTAAACTCTATTACTGCTCACCAAGAACGCAATTTATCTTTAATCATCTCTAAAGTTGGTACTTTATTTTCTTTATATAAATTTATAAATAGTAATTTCGAATTACGTCTCTCGTCATGTCATCGATATTTTTAAATTTTCGTTCTCGCTTCCTCTTTACGCAATGATCTATAACACCTTGTTTAATAACACGAAAAATTGTGGACACTGCTGATATGTGATTTCTATTATCTGATTTTTTTCATTTTCTTCCTTTTTTAAGCAATCGTAAATATTTAAAATGAGACGATAGCATTGAACATGTAAATCTTTATTTTCAAATTCTAAATCCGTTTCATCAACAACCGGTTCTACTAATTCAATATTGTCTGGCGGTATTTCGTTTTGTTCCGTCCTCCAAAATGCCATGTTGTAATAATATTAGTAAACAAAATATCCCTCTTATTTCTCCCATTCGCAATTTTAATATAAACGATTCCGCATTGCTGCACTGCTCTGCTAGGAAATTTGTCAACAACTGAAATTTATGGCCCAGTCGCCGCGTGCGGCTGTGTTTGTACGCTGTTTACCCACGCGCGCATTCTTGAACTGGACGTATACCTACATTTCTACCACCTCCATGTTTAGTTCGACCAGACCTGTATACGAGTATGGCTAAATAAATATGGGAACAAGTTTTTCAAATGTTTCAATGACGAATTCCTGCGTAGCGACAGAACCTGGTACATACTACTTTAAACTAGACTATAACACTTTTTGGAGGGCACAATATTAACAGCCTAGAGTTTTATTTTTTTCTTGCTTTATTTGGAAACGAATTTTAAATAAATTGCATATTTACATTACCACTTTTTTCGCTTTATCCAATGGCGTCAACATTTTTGCCATTCGACGTTTCGTCTTCAACGGGCCATCGTCAGATTAATTTTTTTAAATATATCGCTGCTATTTTTATGACAAAATCTAGCCATTTTTAATTCTGTATTAGATGATATTGTAATCGCTTAAAAAGGTTTTTACCTATCATTAAAAATTTTTCCTGAGTACGGCTCTGAACGCTTTCAAAATACCTGTATCTATTGGAGGAGAGAGAGAGAGAGAAGAGAATAAAAGTCAATACAGCACAAAATATCCAACAATTTTTTTTAATCCATAATTTAAAAATTACCTAATAAAAAAATAATATGAATTTATGAAATATTTTATTATATCTAATTAGTATTGCTAACAGTAATAAAACATTGTTGTATATTTTGTGCGGTATTGACTTTTATACTGTTATGACTTCGTCCAATAGATATTTTGAAAGTGTTCAGAGTCGTACTCAGGAAAAATTTTAAATTATACATAAAACAAGCTAAAAACTTTTTAAGCGATTACAATAGTAATATCCTTTAATTTAGAATTAAAACGACTGAATTTTGTCATAAAAATAGCAGCGACGTATTTAAAAAAATTAATCCGATGATGGCCCCTCGAAGACGAAACGTCGGATTGCAAAAATGTTGACGCGATTGTAAAGAACGAAAAAAGTGGCATTGTAAATATGTAATTTATTTTAAAAATAGTTTTCAAATAAAGCCAGAAAAATTAAACAATTTAGCAAAATTTAGGGTTTTCCGGATATTTCCGGAACTACCAGGAATTTTAAAACTTTCTAAACACCATATTGTTAGGTATAAAAAACACAACTTTTTTCTAATCTGAGCCACCCCGTATATTTTACCGTTTCCTAGATCCTAACGCTATCCCATCCTTCTCTTGGACACACTGTATATCTATGAATTCATCAACTTTAAAAAAAATAAGTACACTAATCGATCCTATGGAAAAAAAAATATTTATTTTATTTATTTACTATTTGACTTATGTTTATAGCAATACTGTATAAAAATAGTTTTGGGTCAAACAATGAGACAGTTTTTTTTTTGTATTTTTTCCGTACAATTGAATGGTGTGATCAGTTATTGATTTTTTCAAATTTAAACAAATTAACAACAATTACTAAAAATTTCATTGCTGCAAGTCATTTTTTATTTTTTTTATTTTTGAGCATGTTTTTGAATTGTGATTGCAAATTTTTTTATTTCACCAAAGAGTATATGTCAAAACGAAAAAAATTATTATCGGCAGAACTCTGTACGAAAATTTTTTTAAGTAGAATTTTTCTTTGAAAAAAAAGTGTTTCAGGCCGAAAAAAATGAATATCTCAGAAACTTCTAGATTTTATTATCTAAAAAAATTTGAGGTTATTTAAGACAGAGAAAGGTATACTTTCACTAAGTTTCGTCAAAATTAAATTATTTTTGCGGAAATGAGAAATAAAAAACAAAAAATCAGAAAAAAAACTGTTTTTCGCATTTTTCTCGGAAATTTTGAGGTTATGATAAAAAATGACTTGTACAAAAGTTGTACATGATCTATAACTTTTGTATTAGATACTTTTTTGTTTGACGTCAACTTTCGTCAGAAATTCCAATGATACAATTTTTCATAACTTTTCAACCCCCAAATCAACCCTCCGCCGCCCCTGCTCACGCATTTATTTTTATTTTTTCGTTTGTTATAAGCCGCTTTACCATTTCCACTTATAAAACTCCAGGTAACAATTTATTTTTTCCCCCCTCTAAATGAGTTAATTTGATCGGTCATATGTAGATAATTTCTATTAAGTACTTATATGTTCATTTGGCCAACAACATATTTTAAATATTTATGTCCTCAAATAATTGTATTTTATTGATGGTAAATTTTGGTTATGATATATCAAAAAACATTTACATTTTTATTAAAATATATTACTGCTCCCCAAGAAGGCAATTTATCTTTAATCATCTCTAAAGTTGGTACTTTATTTTCTTTATATACATTTATAAATAGTCCTCCGAATTACGTCTCTCGTCATGTCATCGATATTTTTAAATTTTTGTTCTCGCTTCCTCTTTACCCAATGATTAGTTAATAAGTGATTTCTATTTATTATTTAATTACCTGATTTTTTTCATTTTCTTCCTTTTTTAAACAATCGTAAATATTTAAAATGAGACGCTAACATTGAACATGTAAATCTTTATTTTTAAATTCTAAATCCATTTCATCAACAACCGGTTCTACTAACTCAATATTGTCTGGCGGTATTTCGTTTTGTTCCGCTTCAAAAAAGTCTCCAAAATGCTATGTTGTAATAATATTAGTAAACAAAATATCCCTCCCTTTCGCAATTTTAATATAAATGATTCCGCATTGCTGCACTGCTCTGCTAGGAAATTTGTCAACAACTGAAATGTATGGCCCAGTCGCCGAGTGCGGCTGTGTTTGTGCGCTATTTACCCGCGCGCGCATTCTTGAACTGGGCGTATACCTACATTTCTACCACCTCCATGTTTAGTTCGGCCAGACCTATATATGGGTATGGCTAAATAAGTATGGGAACAAGTTTTTCAAATGTTTCAATGACGAATTGCTGCGTAGCGACAGAACCTGGTACATACTACTTTAAACTAGACTATAACACTTTTTGGAGGGCACAATATTAACAGCCTAGACATATCTCATGATTTTGGACTCTCATGAAAGTTAAGAAGTTAAATAAATTTGACATTGAATGTTTCTGTGGTCACAGAATACTTAACAACTGCATGGATGCTTCCACACGATTCGAAAAACAAAACGGAATAAAAGTAAGGAATTTTTTTGCGACAAATGAAACAGTGAGTAGCCTTACGATTATGCCCTAAAAGCTATTTAGTTTTATGACTTAAATGTTAATTGTTCATTTAAAAAATATATTATAATAATTTTAGCTTTGTAAAAAATTCAATCTAATGTAATAACTGCGCATGACTACTAACTCCTTTGTACAGTATTAAATTAGTTACAAGAGTTTTGTTCAAATTGTTATAGATAACTATTCTTGTTATAGACAACAAAGTGTGGTTATGTAACTCTGATTATTGAGTTTACTGAAAAAATGGCTATTCCTTTACTAGAAAATTTAAATAAAAGAGCTGTTTGGCTACCCAAATTTTATTATACCAAAGTGTGCGATTCTAATAACCTTTAATAAGCAATAAGGCTATTTCATATTAAATACCCACCACCCATCTAGTAGTGTTGCTGAAAACGCATGATATATCATTATTTTTGTGTGATTCTACCCTTTAAATATTTTTACTTATTTCCGTAACACCCAGTATACCACGATTTTTGTTTCAGCAACTGAATGGCCAAAGACTTCTTCAAGAAGAGACCTGTACATCCCTCCCACACGTCCTTAAATCTGAGATACTTAATTTATGAGCAAAGGATAGCTGTCGACGTTGGTACTGCTTAATATACTTGTAACCAGCCCGCCTGGTGACCATGCTTGCTCAGCCGGGTACCAGCAGTACAGGGTGAACACAATGCTTGCTTCTTACGAAGTAAACTTTTACAGGTTCAACTATTAAGACAAATTTGGTATCAGTTTAGAGATACACGCTGGAAGGCAAAGAAACCACCTCAGTTCTGAATTTTGGAAAATAAAAAGTTTCATGAAAATTCAGCCTGAGGTAGGGCAATAAAACTATTACCTATCGTATCTAACTACAGGAGCAAACATATTCCATAGATAAGCAAAATCCGAAGTAGCCAAATGTTTAAATCTAAGGCGGACGCCTCTCTAGGACTTCTTCGGAGTCGTCATAAGAGATGATCAAACGTCGACCCTGTGACATCTGATGAAATAAAGTAACCTTTCTTCAAATCTACGATGTTCAGTGTCCATGCTTAAGTAGTGTGTTTATTTTTTGTTATTTAGTTTAAATTTATTGTTTTAATTATTTGAAGGTGATGCACATTGAGCACTCTCCCATCCTCCCTACATTTAAAATATTATCTGTGCCACCCTGTACGGTTTTAATATAATTTATCTGTGTGTTCTTCCATATCTCGCTGTGTTAGCGGAGACCAAGAACAAATCTATATAGAGCCTCTGTCGAGACACAAGCCTGTTTTAATAAAATTATGACACCAACCTACTCAAGGAACAAGATATTTCGTTGGCGATTTAAATTTGTGTGAGAGCAACCGGGCTGATTTCTACATAACACAATTTATCGACGTTGTGTGGACTTCCAGCAGTCAGGATACTATCAAGTAGACGTATTTTTTATGTAGAAAAAAATATGTTAAATAAGAAGCATGGAAGTAGACAAATCGTAAATATTTTTAAATAATGTTACGCTTTGTTGCTCGAACAATACGGTCTTTATTTTCGAGGTGATTTTGTCTGTAGAATCAGTTTGGCAGACATTCCAAAAAACCGTGCGATTGTTTCCTCAGCCCATTGTTGGCTACATTGTACAAAATCACATTTTAAAAGCAATTACCAATGCCGCAGCTGTCTGGACCATTGAACGATTACAATTACACGGAAAACGGGGCAAAAATACACGTAGATGAGGAGGGGTTGCACACCTAACGACACGTTGGGTATAAAAATCGAAAATATCGCATTTCTACCCCTCGGACGAGTGTCCGTGTAGATTTTCTATAGAGAAGTTACGTGTTTAGGGAGATTTTCGTTCGGAATTATTTAATGTGGGTCCTAAAATATTGTGGTTTCGAATTTCAGGGCAATACTGGGGTTGCAAAGGCAATACGTGAAGTGTAATGAAAAATATTTGAACATATTTGCATAGTTTGATAAAATTAGATTTATAATATGCATTTTCTATTAATTGTTTCAGGTAAACTGAGATTATAGACAATATTATAAAATCTAACCACAAAACTAAAACTAAGCTAAAGCACATTTTATATTAGACCAGAGTGTGATGTGACAATAATGGACTTTTAAATGTTTCTAATAAATGTAATGCCATGTTTCTCCCGTATGACTAATTCTGTTCTGTATCACTACAAATTGGGTGACCATATGTTGTACAGACGTCGTTGTGCCAATAATATTTATAGGTGTTATATTTGATGCTAAATGAACATTTTCAGATTGTGTCACAGTGAATTTAAAAAAATTTAGTTTTATTGTGGGTAATAGTTAATATTTCAAGAATATTTGTATCCATATACTTCACATACAATGCCTTTAAAGAGTCCCGCGTGACAGCGACTTTTGAGCAACCAAACTTACAAGGGAGTCAATGATTAACACAAAATTCCCTAAATATAGATGAAAGTCCAGTGGAGTACATATTACATTTCTTTACAAACTTTAATCTGCAAAATGTGTTTTTTTTCTCAATATAAAAAATAAATGTTTACATTTTTACTTACAAAATAATCATGCTCTTCTAAGATATTTTTAATTTTTGTCCCATTATACAGGGTGATTCACAAATAGAGACAAAAAAATCTCGTATTCTTTGATGAATTTTAGAGTTTTTCCTATAAAGTTTTTATCTAGGGCGCTTTATTAAAAAGATACAGGGTGTTAAACTTCAAAAAATAGTTTTAATTTTTTAAAATAATTTAAAAACTAGTAAGTGAAATAATTTGAATTTAATTGGGTACATGTACTTTTGTGAACATTGTCCAAAATCTGAGGGCTTTTCCTAAAATTTACATGCTCCAGAGGCGGAGATACAGGGTATCGGTGGCATATTTTTCTAAATAACATAGTACGCCACTGCTTTACGGTAATAACCATGATAATTTCGGATTCGTCTTTCAGATTTCTACAAATTACTACTCTCTCATGTTTTTCGAAAAAAAATGAAAAGAAGTATGCTTTGTGCCATGGACTCTATGTCGATTAGTTGTGCTCTCGTACGGTGTGCGGAGGTTTTGGCACCACAATCTTCTCTTCATCAGTTTTTTTCTTGCTTTTGGTCACAAATTTTCCTTTCTACCGACTCTGGTCTTCATCCGACATTTAATAGGTTAAAGTAATCAGCTGTACTAGCGATCACATATCATAATGTATACCCATATACATGACAAGGACTACCAACTTACAAATAATAAGCTCGGCATACTCGTTGCCAAATTTCTGTTGCAACGTTTGGCATTTATTTATGCATATTGGGTAAAAAATAATAATTGAGAAATGGAAATATATAATTTTTAAGTATTTCAAATTCGATTTTATTCAATATCTACGAGCAAGTACCTCAATCTACTTACTTTCTAGTCATAAATAATATTTTTATTTGCTTAATTACAGCGTGTAAAATTTTATTTAAAACATTTTATTACTATTGACAATTTTCCATAAAACTCTTCTTTTTCGAGATAAATACGCTTTTTGAAAGTAAGAGATGGCTGTAGAGAGATGAGTTGCATTTAATAACAATTGTTAATTTTAAATTGCCAAGGAACAATTTGTAGATAATCTGCCGAGGATTTAATTCATTTACATAGAAAGAAGGCAATTTTAGAGGTTCAACTTTAACACTGTATTTTTTAAGGAAGGCATTTTTGTATATAGATAAGTGGGGTTATATTTTGTCGCTGAAAATACACAATAAATGCTTTTTGTTACACTTATTTTGCTCTATTTTTATTTATTTTATTTATATTTTTGTTCTTTCCTTATTTATCCTATAATTGGGTTTCCTTCTCGTTAGACATTAGAAATGTGCAAATTCTAAATTATTTTGTTTTCTGTCAAGCAGTATTGAGATTAGATCTCTGAATTCCATCATTACTAATTTGTCTCCTTGTACGAATTATGAACAACTGAATTCACTTTAGGACTATCACTAAAAGGAAAAGCCTTTAAACGTGGATATCATTCCCCAAATCAATTTTTTTACACAATAGCACGCTTCTCACAGATTTCTTATTATACCGCCACCCCACGGCGATAGAAATCGAGACGTTGTGACTCGAGAGGGATTCCAGGACTGCTGAATAACGCAGGTAGGAAACCCTAGATGTACAAAAATTAAGTAAATTACGTCCTTTTGATATAAAAAGCCACAGAAACGCGTGTTAGACACAAAATTATGGAAATGTAAACGGCACGCGACATCTTAATTCTGTGAGGAGTGCTTTGCCCTGTTCGGGTCCTATTTGAATACTTATTATTAAAAGGGCACATTTATTAAGAAGAGTAACAGGTATAAAATGCTTGAAATTAGTTGTTTGTACTGTTCAGAATAGAAATATGATGTGGTTTTGTACTGAATATCATTACAGCCTTAAGGTGTTGGTACCAATGAATTTGTAAGTCAGATTTATGAAATAGGTGTGTCTAATAATGTAAGTTACTTCAATGTGCTTGAAGTAAATGTTATCAAGACAAAAAAGTAATAGAAACATTTTTGAGCATTCTTAAGAAAATGTCTGTGGTATACTTTTGTAATAGAATTTTCTCAAAATAGATTAAACTAAACTCTGGCAACAAACAACAAATAGCAGAATTTTTGTTTGTATAAGAGTTTTAGCATGTAAGAAAACTCTTAAATAATTTCCTACTATTTAATGCGCAACCGCGAACAACTGTTCGTTAAGGGAGCATGTAAAGTAGAACAGCATCACCAATTACTGTGCATGTATAGTTTTTCAAGAAATAAATATTTAGAAGCAAAGACATATTGAACAATTTAACTGTTTGAATTATATTTTAGAACTAAATGTCTATTTTCATTCAAATAAAAACCTTGTTAACTTTTAACTATTTCTCNTGACATCATTTGGCAATCTGTTGTACTGATCAAGACCTTTATATAACAACGTATTTCTGGTCTGACTTAAGGCATGCCTTGGTATATACAAATTATTATTAAATCGTGTAGTATACTGATGAACCTCATTCGCATAAACTATGTACCTCTGAAAGTAACGAGGGACCAAGCTATTAATTATTTTAAAAACATATATCATAGCCATAAACAGCAATCTATTCCTAACACAGATCCACTTCAGAGGTGACAACATAATTCGTATAGGGGTATGTCTACTACATCTGATAATAACTCTCATTCCTCTGTTTTGTAATTTTTGTAGAGCTCCAATTTTATTGAGATCTAATGAATACAACAAACTAGCACAGTAATCAAAATGTGGCTGAATTATTGTATTATACACAGTTATTCTTGATGCCATAGAAAGATGCTGGGATACCCTTGAAAAAAAGTGTAACTTCTTAATTATTTTCCTTTGAATATACGAAAAGTATGCATTAAATTGTAGATTGTTATCAATCATAAACCCCAAGTATTTTATTTCAGTCACAATATTAATTATATTATCATCTATCTTTAAATGTATTAAGCCTTTATTAATANATACAGGGTGTCCTAGGACTGGCGGTAAAAAATATTATACAGGCAAAAGTTGTGACTTTTTCATATAAAAAGCACCTCTTCTAAGCGTTTTAAAAATTGAAATAAATTTTCTTGATTACTCAGTAAAAATCGTACCAAAATTACCAAAAGTAAGTGAATTTATATTTTTGGGTATGCTTTGTTTTATTCTATACCAGAAAAACTTTAAACAAGTTTTGTTTACAGCTTATTTTATCGGGATATATAGAATGTTTCACTCGTTTTGTAGAGACAGAAGTTTCAGAAAAGATTAAAATGCTTAATTATTTCGCAAAAGACCCTTCCCGAGTTATCACATCTGCATCTGCCTGTCTTCGAAATAGCAAATCCGAAATACTCCATAAGTAGCCACAGTGGCATGGCAATCAGTCAAAAAGAATACAACAAAAAAACCTGAAAAAGATTAATACGCCCATCCACATACGCTGAAACATTAATCTTAATCCTCTTAGCAATAATAGCAAACAATCTCATTTCGTAGCTTTATTAGTTGGTCCGTGAGCAAGACGTATGTGAGTTTAAAATTACCTCTACAGGGGGTCCGGCAAGACGAAACCGATTCCCATAACGGCGGTGGTGTGACTTTGTTTGCCCAAAGCCGAGAATCTTTGTCGTTACTAAACGTTATTTTGACCCAATAACCCATAATAAGGATTTCAGGTATCTGCCCAGGTAGATCCCATATCTGCTGCGTGGCAGACTACGTGTTGCCTCTAACTTTTATATCTCCTTTCATAGTTTCTACATTTTGGAATTAGACAGGCCGAAAATGTGATAAATATTTTGCTGGAATAGAATGTTAAATAAAACGAAAAATCTTATGGAGATTTACTTCTCTCAAAGCATGCTCACTTAAGCACGTAAATTTTAGGAAAAGCCCTCAGATTTTGGATAATGTTTACATAAATACATTTGCTCAATTTCAAATTATTTCACTTACTAGTTTTTAAATTATTTAAAAAAATTAAAAATATTTTTTGAAGTTTAACACCCTGTATCTTTTTAACGAAGCGTCCTAGATAAAAAGTTTATAGGAATGACTGCCCTTAAAATTCGCCAAAGAATACGAGGTTTGGTCACTATTTATGAATCACTCTGAATAATAAGGCGTGCCTACACGTATGTGGTGACGTCACTTGAGAGAAAGACTGTCGAAATCTTGGCATATATTGACATGAAAATTCAACTTTTTGTCGTTGTTCTAATAATGTATAACTATTGCAGCTACATTTTTTTGATTACTCTTGGTAACGCTTCTTCAAATTTCAGATTTGATCCTAATATTTAAAGTTACATTCATGGTTGAACTTTACAAACTTAAACTCACTTATTAAATATGATTCATATTATACCTAAATGTGGAAATTGCATGATTTACGTCTTACGTATCATTATTAATTTAAATCGTTTGTTTATGTATAATATACGTACTATTTGTGCTAAAAAGAAAGTGTCTAGTTCCTTGCTGACGTCACAAGCGAGAGGACTAACTTTAGCTGGCTAGCGAACACATCATATTATATTCACGCCACGATTGTACTAATAATATTTTACCATTGTTATTACTTGAAATGATGACTGTAGAAATAATTTATATAATATTTGTCACTAAAACGGGAGTTTGTTAGTAATTTCAATTTGTCAACAGGTATGTACTTTTCATTAGAATTACTACTTGTTTATGGAGATATTCGAAGTCAAAAAGTTGTTCATATCTCGCTGGTACACTCAATGTCCAATTGTTCACATGATTTTCGAGATAATCGTTGTGGTAAACAAATCACTGCGTTGAAAATCATTATGTACTAACGAGAATTAATTGCTTTATTTATTTTTTAAACATCTTTGTACAAAATCAAAACACGCATGTTTCATTCCGAATTTAATCGTACTATGAATAGTATAGTCCGGACAACAATTCAGTAACTTAAAATTGATACGTCTGAATTTTTGAAGTTACCAAATCATAAATGTATATCGGACATTAATACTGCCATAATATTGGCAAATTCTGGTGCTGTCTTGATAGCAGTCAAGCATATAGGATGATGGAAGACATTTTTAGTGGTCGAAGCTTATATGTACAGGGTGTTTTCACTTTAAATTTGGAAAATGCAGGAATGTATTCCCTATCAAAAATTAAGTGTAGTTTGCTCTATACAAATTTTTTATGAAAGCCTTTGTTTTGGAGATACAGGGCGTTGAAGCTTAAAAAAAATAAACACTTTTTGACATACCTCGGCTATCCACGAGTAGATTTGATTTAAACTTGGTACACATTATGCGTATTGGAGGTTCTCATAATTAACCGAATATTAGTCCTATCGCATTAGCCAGTGGCATACAAAGGGGGGATGCGTGGCCCCTTTCTCAAAAAAAAGTACGCCATTGAGTTTTTCGAAGAATGTAAAGTAAATTTAAATACTACCATACAAAATCAATCTAAAAGGTCTCTTGGTATTTTTCGATAATACGCAGCGTTCATGAGATTCTTGGACTATTAAGATTTCAATGCATGAAAAAAAAAATTACGACATTGAGTTTTTCGAAGAATGTAAAGTACATTTAAATACTACCATACAAAAGCAATCTAAAAGGTCTCTTGGTATTTTTCGATAATACGCAGCGTTCATGAGATTCTTGGACTATTAAGATTTCAATGCATGAAAAAAAAATTACGACATTGAGTAGAGGAAAGTAATGAAAATATTTACAAGTTCTTGGCTTGCTGCGAAACAAAAAAGTTGCTATAAATTTTAATGCAGCATTTGAATTCAAAGAAAAATATCTCTTTTTCTCATTCAGCACTACCGTGCCATGTTATCATGCATTGGAATCTTGATAGTCCAAGAATCTCATGAACGCTGCGTATTATCGAAAAATACCAAGAGACCTTTTAGATTGCTTTTGTATGGTAGTATTTAAATTTACTTTACATTCTTCGAAAAACTCAATGTCGTACTTTTTTTTTCATGCATTGAAATCTTAATAGTCCAAGAATCTCATGAACGCTGCGTATTATCGAAAAATACCAAGAGACCTTTTAGATTGCTTTTGTATGGTAGTATTTAAATTTACTTTACATTCTTCGAAAAACTCAATGTCGTACTTTTTTTTTCATGCATTGAAACCTTAATAGTCCAAGAATCTCATGAACGCTGCGTATTATCGAAAAATACCAAGAGACCTTTTAGATTGCTTTTGTATGGTAGTATTTAAATTTACTTTACATTCTTCGAAAAACTCAATGGCGTACTTTTTTTTTAAAAAAGGGGCCACGCATCCCCCCTTTGCACGCCACTGGCTAATGCGATAGGACTAATATTCTGTCAATTATGAGAACCCCCAATACGCATAATGTGTACCAAGTTTAAATCAAATCTACTCGTGGATAGCCGATATATGTCAAAAAGTGTTTATTTTTTTTAAGCTTCAACGCCCTGTATCTCCATAACAAAGGCTTTCATAACAAATTTTTATAGAGCAAACTACACTTAATTTTTGATAGGAGATACATTCCTGCATTTTCCAAATTTATATTGAAAACACCCTGTATAGAAAACTCAGAATCTAAGAAAATGCCCGCAAATTCTTGCTGTTCTCTGGTCTCTTGATTTGAATAGTTCAAAGCACACTTTAGTATTTATTATGGAAAAAGTGTCGGTGCCCTGGTTCTTATTGGGCCACACTGTATATACTGTATCTAAGATTTACCGTGTTTAAGTTCGATGGCATTATTTAGGAGCAACTGCTCTAAATATAAATAAATAAAAACGAATATATTATTTTAAACTACTAAGTAATTATGTATGTTATAGTAACACTCCGTATTGAGGACTCTTATTGCTGTTACCGTGAAATGATGGGAAAAGTGTTAATTATATCCCAATAACTCCGATAATGAAGGTCCCTTTTGCAGGCTCGAACAAAACCCATGGTTACAACTTCATTATGTTTTCCCTTTGAGGCATTTCATCATATCGTGAATTATGACAGAAACATCGGTGTGTAAAAGTTTTTTACTTGTTAAAATCCAGCCATGTGTGTTTGTATGTGGGGATCGAGCCTGATACGTCTCTAAACGACAAACTGATGTATCGAATTCGATGATAGATGAGTGTGGAGGCCCAAAGCGCGCTGCGAACACAACAGAAAACTTGCCGTTTTACATTGTTATACGTCTCAACTTCGTCTCACAACACATGTAATCATTTTTTAATCCCGTCGATGTATCACTGAAATGAAATCATTTCCAAATGTGAATTAGAGTTTTTTGTCTCTTTTGATTATAAGGAGGAGTGGAACTTTTCATAGATATATACAGGGTGGGTCATTAGTATGAGAAAGTAAAATAACTCCCTTGTTACTCATAACACAGAAAAAAAGTTTATATAAAAGTTTAAAAATTAATTTGATACATACAGGGTCATGAGTAAAAACGGGACACGCCAAATATTACATTTTTTAAATGGAACACCCTGTATATTTTTAAACATGGACTTCCGAGAAAATTATATATTTGGCAATATACACAGTTTATCATTTTAGTGTGGGGTTGCCAAGTTATGTAGAAAATTCTTCGTATTTTGGAAAAAACATGACCTCGAAGAAATTGTATTAACTTTCAGTTATTAACACTTGGAGCAAAATATTTAAATATTTGAAGTTATAGGCAAATATTAAGCAAAGATTAATAGCTAATATAGCTATAGCCTATATTAGCTAATATCGATATTTTATACAGGGCATTTTTTATAAAACAATCATTTTAAAACTGTCGGTAATATTATACAGGGTGTTTCTTAATAACGTGCTAATATTTAACGATGTTATTCTTGGGTCTATTTTAAGAAAAAACTTCATATGAACATATGTCCTAAAAGTCTTAACTTTTGAACAACAGGGTGCTAAAGTTTTATGAAAAAAACATTTTTTATGATAACTTTGGTATTACCCTAAATATTTTTTCAAATTTGGTACACGCCTTCTATTCATCGAGATGCATTTTCTGATGTACAAACAATTTTATGTTTTTTTCAGTGGCGTCTGCACAGGTTCTGTATTGAATATTTTGAAGAAATGTATGTTACGCCACTGCTTTCTCTTAAAGTAAAAATCACTTTTGAAATCCTCATTCCTTTCTGAGCAAATGTGGTGTCTTGAAATTTTTTTCGTTTGACGTATGGTTTTTGCACAAAAAAATAAAATTTGTTCATTTGCATCTTATTGGACCACTTCCAAGAAAAAAAAAGACATGTAACTTTGAACAATAATTTATTTAAGATAATAACTTTTAAACGTTGAAATTATTAAATTACAGTAATCTACATACATTTTGGAATGGTAAAAGGAAATTACCCTGAACGAATAAAGAAATAAATTATATCAGATGTTGGAAATGTCCACCTCCTGCAAATATGCATGCTTCTGCTCTTCTTCTCATGGACTCACGTACTCTTTGGAAAATGCCGGGAGTGGTTCTAATAGTTTCGCAAGAAACTATGATGCGATTTCTCAACTGTTCTTCAGTATGAATTGGTGTGCTGTAAACCAATGTTTTGAGATGACTCCATAGGAAGTAATCTAAAGCACTGAGGTCCGGGAACCTAGGTGGCCATGACTGTGGTCCGCCGCGACCTATCCAGCGATTACTGTAATTTTGGTTTAAATATTCGCGCGCCAGAGCACTGAAGAGCGCTGGTGCTCCGTCGTGCATAAACCATATTCGATTTCTTACTAAAATGGGAAGAAGAAATGCCAGGTTTGATGGAGATCAAACCTGGCAATTCTTCTTCGAGAAAATGCCGGTAATTATGTCCATTTAACCTCTCATGAAGAAAATACGGTCCAGTTAAATAGTCACCGCATATTCCAACCCACACATTAACGGAAAACTGCTCCTGCTAACGGGATTCAAAGATTGCATGTGGGTTTTCTTCAGCCCAAATGTGATTGTTGTGGAAGTTTTGGATGGTGTTTCTGGAAAAGTTGGCTTCATCGGTGAATAAAATTTCAGTGTCAAATAATGGATTTTCATTCACTTTATGAAGAAACCAAAGTCGCGAGGTAGTAGAGCTTGAACCCGTTGGATATGGTAGGGATATAATGAAAAGTCATGGAGAATTTTTCAAATAAGAATACGTGAGACTTTCAAATTTTTTCCAATTTTTCTTGTACTTAATGCTGTACTCAATTGAATTCAAAACCGCTATCTCAATTTCTGGAGTTCTTACAGTACGGTGTACTCCTTTTAGATGATTCTCTGGTTTAAAACTTCTCTTTTCGCACTATCTTCTATGAATGTTTGAAAATGTTCGCGCATCCGGAATATTTCTATTTGGAAAGCGGTCTTCATACAACCGCCTCAGAAAGGAATGAGGATTTCAAAAATTATTTTACTTTAAGAAAAAGCAGTGGCGTAACATACTTTTCTTCAAAAATATTCAATACAAAACCGGTACACACGCCACTGGCAAAAATACATCAGTTTGTACATCAGAAAATGCATCTCGATGAATAGAAGCCGTGTACCAAATTTGAAAAAATATCTCGGTTAATACCAAAGTTATAATAAAAAATGTTTTTTTTATAAAACTTTAGCACCCTGTAGTCCATAAGTTAAGACTTTTAGGACATATGTTCATATGAAGTTTTTTTCTTAAAATGGACCCAAGAATAACCTATATTAAATATTAGCACGTTATTAAGAAACACCCTGTATGTCTGTCAAACATGGCTCAAAAAAATAGAAAATATTGCAGAAATGTGACAATTTCTATTTACTAATTGACCTGTTTCAGCGATTTTTTAAAATCTGAACTGGAAAAAAAATATGAATTTTGTTTCATCATTTTGGTACACGGTGTATATGGTCCATAGCATTTTACGTTTCAAATTTCAAAGCTCTAGGTACGTAGTAATATTAGTATACTTTTTTACAAATTATAGTTAAGAAATAGCAACTTATGTAGAAAAAAATTATGCATTTATCATAAAGACAATACTTAACTTGGTTTAAATAGACTCAGTACAAGCACGGAAAACAGTAGAAAAGACGACCATGTTATGCTAAGTGAAATTTCAATATTTTTTTGTGCTATCTATGGTTAAAATTTGATTCTTCCACAAATAGAATACTTTGGATCTTAGTAGTGAGGAAATCAAATCAAAAACTATTTAGAGAATTGCGTCAGATTTCTCCATTTAACATAAAAACTATCCTGCTGTATTTCACCGAAATGTGGACATAAACAGGGCCTAATTTCCAAGTAGATAGCACCACAGAAACCTAATCCCTTATAAATAAAAGATATTCCTTCGCTAGATCGCGATAAGCCAAATTAAATTTAGGATTATTGAATGCTGACTCGTCGGCTGAATTTGTTTGGTGACATTTGTGATTTCTCTTCGTATGTGATTGGAAAGTAAATTGCTTGCTTACTGACTAATTTTTAGGACAACGGCGCTCCGATCCATCCTGTTCTGTCGATGACAATTTATTTTTAATCGAAGTGCTTTGTGCGGTTTCGATGCTCAGGGGGATCCATTTTTAAAATTACGACCGGGTTTTTTCTCTGCTTTGAATAAATGCACGTATTTGAATATTCAATCGTAACTACTTAAATAGTAGGTACAATTACAATATGTTTTTAAACAGCAAAAACATTTAGAATGTCATAAATATGTTCTTTTTAATAATAATAGTGTCTTCATTAAAAAATTTCCACTTCGTTCTTAGCAACGAAAAACGTATCAAGATATTTATTTTTGTTTCAGTTCAAATGAGTTGTTTTTTAGTGACATACAAAACAATAAACCTGTGTTCCACTTTCTACGAACAAGAATATGGTAAGGAGAAGTGGAGGTGTAATTTTTCTAAGCGAGATTGAATTTTGTAACAAAAACCTCCTCACTGGTGTCATTGAATGCGACAGAAAGTGACAATGAAGGCCTTTTATTGAATATTATTGGGATCGCGGTACACGGGAGACAATTAAATTAAATTTCTGGAGATAGCACTGGCCCATTGTGAGACCAAACGGCACAACACCCATATCGCGCCGATCTTAAAAAGTCCGTAACATCTCCGAACTATCAGGTAGGTAAATCGCATTGTTTGCCGGGATGGAAACACATGTGTCGGAGGGACGGACAGACGGAAATGTCGACCCGCTATACCGTCACAGTCGGTACAAAATACGGCGGTATCAGACGGCACCATCTCCACATATAATGGAGAATCTCCAGGCATACCAGGAACGCACGTATTCGCCTTTGTTATTGCCCTAGACCCACCCAGGAAGTAGCTTTTTTATTTCATTCACGCTTTTACTAAACGCGACACTGGCTCGGAACTGCCAAACGCGATTGTTACTTTTATAAGCGAGGCGAAAGCCTTCGGCTGGTTGGAGCTGCCAGTAAGACTCTCTGGCTAGAAGCCAATGCAGACACCGGGTACATTTTCAGGACCTAAAGGTTATGGTTTGATTTCTTTGATGCTAAATATGAATGTAACAGCTCAAAAACATGACATCAATCTCCAAATCAAAATAAATATTTAACGGAGCATTATGAGGTTAGTAGTGATTATACGACCCAAATTAGTTGACGGTAACAATACAGACCGACAAAATATGGCTCTCCTTTTAAACCGAGAACCAGACGTATGTACACTGTTAAAGGTTTTCGCACTGTAAAGAGTTTCGTAGGGAATTATCTGATGCGACATAACTTATGATTTGACATAAGCATATAAGAAATTAGCATTTCTATGATTCTATTCTTTTTTTCCTATTTCAAGATTACCGCATACTTAGAGATCTTTTTTAAGAACCAGAACTTTTTTGTAAGACTAGGATTGTCTTTGTAACTGCAAATCCCACCCAAATCAAACTCCTATTAATCCGCAGGCTGCTGATTTATTCGTGTCCCGAAGCGAACTGTTTTGTACGATTCGAATCACAGCAGGCCGCTTTGCTACTACTCGTACTTTATTGACAAATGATCCGGGCAATAATGACGAAAACGTACAAGACCATTGTAGGTAAACCAGAAGCAATGCCATTGATCACTTTATTTATAACAACGTTTGCCAGCGCCGCCATTCACTTGCAAATTAGGTGAGATACGCAAGAGCAGCACGTGGATACTGGGATGACACTGGAACGGATTGCGCCGATGAAGTAGGAACGTCGGAGGAAGGAGTGGTGTTCATTTCTTTCGATAGATGCAAATGGCGCTAATCACTTCTTGAGGTTACAATTATGAAAAAAAGGTCACAAGTACAGTGCGTCTTCCTATATTTTTTCGTGTAAAGTGAGAAGTGAGAATTTTGTTACATTTTTTATATTACATGTACAGGGTGTCTCAAACTCGATAGCCTACTGTGAGGATACAAAAAATTTAAATACAATTTGGGGCGCATGGTGTTAAATGGACGAAGTTCTTCATGAACTAATTCACGAAGTTATTGATAAACAGTGTGGTTGTACACTGCTACAGACTGTGTCAAGTTTTTTGACGTATGAATCAGTTCTACCAAGGAATCAAAGAAGCAAATAAATTTCAAAAATGTCACCTTTCCACTCATAATTGTAGTGATACAACAGCGGTACCATTCTGACACATTTTATATAAATATTAGTTTTTGTAAGTAACAAATCAGTAAAAACAATGCAAAACTAGTACGACGCCACACAATTATTTACATATTCCAATAACATAACCTCATTACTGATCTGAGGTTGGAAATCTGTTGGGTTGGTACAGCAGATTTGGTGCATTGCACTTGTCCAATTTCTTGATGAACCGACTTCATGAATTAATTGATCAATAAATTGTCAATGTAAAACAGCTATAAAGTGCACAAATGTCATTAAAAATAAATAATAAACTCGACAATTCTTTAATATAGTTAAAAGAAAAAGTGATGATAACAATAACTAAACATAAAAAATGAGACACGCTTTCATACTACATACATATTACAATTTATTCTCTATATGACCTCCTCTCATTTCAAGACACATACCAAATCTTCCCTGATTTCTTTGTGGGCTGCGTTTGTTAACATTTCGCCGTTTAACTCATTACAAGTGTTTGCGATTTTTTTCTCTCAAATGACTAATATCTCGCGCAGGTGTTTTGTAAACCTTATTTTTTAAAACCCTCATAAAAAAAATCAAGAAGTGTTAAATCTGGTGACTTTACGGGCCACTGAATAAGTCCATTAAGCCCAATCCATTTTTCTGGGAAAGTGTTATCTATAAATATCGCTGCACGATCCTGGCTTTGTGGGGTGGAGCTCCGTCGTGCTGAAACCATAGGTTTCTCCTTAGCTGCAAAGGCACATTTTCCGAAAGAGCAGGAAGTTCTTGTAGGAAATTTAGGTAACTCACGCTGTTCAATGTATGTTCATAAAATTAAGGCTCAATTAAATGTGTACCGATGATGGCTCACCATACATTTACTCTAAAATGGCCTTGGTTTTGGACTGCATTTACAATGTCGGGATTTTTAATGGACCAGTAGTGTTCGTTGCGCTTGTTTGGCAAACCATTACTGACAAACCGACTTTCATCTGTCCAAAGAACATGCCGAAAAACGTTCTAATCAACAGTTTCTACATTTTGGGCTATAAAATTAAGTCTGAGTTCAATGTGACGCTCAGGTAAATACTCCAAATTGTGAATTTTGTAGTCATGATACCCATTGGCCTTTAAAATTCGTTGAACGGATGATTTATCCAAATTCAATTCCCGGCTAGCCTGCCGTATACAATTTCGTGGATTTTGTTCGAAATACTGTAACAGTTTAGCTGTATTAACATTGATTCTTACTCTTCGGCCAATTATTTGATTTTCCCGAACAGAAAATGCATCTTTATTTCGTCGCAAGGTCACCTCCAATCTTGTAAAGGTTCTATGATCAGGAATGGGGTGCTTTGGATACCTTTCTCGATATAACTCTACAGCTCTTCTTGATTTTTTTTGTGACTCGCCGTAAATTAGCAACATATCAACTTTTTCTAAATGAGAAAATTTTTTATAAACGCAAAAGTTGTATGTTTTATCTTCGTATCGAGTAATGACAAGTATTTTGTGATATTTATGCACTTTAAACAACGAACATTAAATTATTTTCCAACGACTGGCGATATTTCTTTTGAGACTCTTTAGAACGATATTGCTTGTAATTTTTAAACGCGAAGTAATACAGAAAAATGTCTCTAATAAAAGTTTATTAGAAAAAAGAGAGCTTTTTAACAGGAAAAATGTTGGGGTATGTGTCTAGGAAAAATATAATTGATGACGTCATTAGTCGTTTCTGTCAAATCCCAAAGATAATACTTTCAATTGAAAATGGAGCTTACCTCATTCCATTTAACACCACTTGTACCAAATTTTATTTCATTTTTTTGTATCTTCGCAGTAGGAGTTTGAGACTGTGTGAGATTGATTACAATTTACTGCTTCTACTAAAATTTTGAAAATTCAATTGAAACATTTCGATATTTCGTTCTCTTTCTCTATTCCAATAATCAGGACATTCAAACACTTATATCTATCAATTTGACATTTATTATTACTACATTCTAGCTTTTAATCACAGTCTTGAATAACTGGATCCAAGATACCGACAATTTCGGACAAATCCCAAATAACTAAAGTGATGCTAGACCACAGATTATTTATATGTACTTACTAGTCATTGGTCTAACTAGAATTGTGCTATCCATTGGTTCCTCTACCAATTCTCCTGTAATTTGAACTCGGGCGTTAGGAAACTGAGTGTTGGTCTTCCTCGTTTCATGGAAACTTGAAATTAAAAAAAAATCGTTTAAATTCAATAATTCGTTTGTTATTTGCTATTACAAACACATTTATCCTTATGGTATCAAAATACTCCGTACACTACTATATACTACAGTATGAGCAGTATGAATACATAAAAAATGCTATGGAAGTTGACTTTCGAACTCCGGTGCTACGGACTCCGTAAGATTGGCTCCTCCGTGTTTTGCTTAGTGGGATTTTAATTCGATTGTGTCAGACGGCGGCTAACGAGCGAATAAAATTTGTATTTCTTCTGTAATCATTAGGCGAGCGGTTCACCCCTAAAAAGATGCTTCTAAATGAAGGTAACCGACTAAATTTTTAAAACAAAAACCTACAGAATGAAACTTTTTTTATTTTATAAAGTGTATTTTTCTGATAATTTACATATTTTTTTTATATTTTTCGGAGTGGTCAGTCAATTGTTATAAAAAAGTAAAAAAATTACTCGCCGAATGGCTTTGAAAATTTTTTATTGTAAAATGGACCAAAATAAACACTTTTTGTTCTTTGACAAAAATTCGAAAAATACTCCGAGATATTTACAATTCAATGTGAAAAAAGTGACGAAATCGACAAATTTTCGGAATTTTTTTCTCAAAAACTACTGAGCAAAGTTTAATTCTAAAAAAAGCATAATAATCGGCAGATCTTCTACTTTAAGATAATTTTTTTTGGAATAGGTCAATTATTTTATTCAAGGTCTAAAGCGAGTAAAAAAAACAGTCTACAAATAGTGAAATTGTAAGTAGATCCGTTGACACGGATGGAAAATCGAAAATGGTTGTTTGGATTTTAATTATTTCGAAGGAGAAACTGCGTTAGATATGCCTCAAAAAATTTTTTGTTCACGTAGTGGCAAATGCTCTTCGAAAAATTGTAACTGTTTGTCATCGAACCTGGAATGCTGTACAGTCTGCGTGCTCAGATGAATGTCAGAATGTTCCATTCGAAATTGTTGATGAAACACTTATTTCAACTCAAGAACTTGTCGAAAATAACGAAAAACTTATTATTTAAAAATTAAATAAAAAAGAAATTAATATACTTTTATTGCTCTTAATATTTTTGTAAAATAAAAATAAAATAATTATCCTATACAATAAATTATCCAATAACTTTTTTATTTTTCGAGACCGCTAGGTCAATTATTTATTATTAGGTTAATTTTACGATTTAAAAAGCTTATTTAGTTTAGTTTTGGTATAACTTTCAAGTCAATTTTAGCGATTTATAAAACCAAAAATCGAATATTTAAATTTTACTAATTACTTGCAAAAACCCTACTACAAAACCAAACAAAATGATCTTTTGAACATTTGTACTGTTAACATATATCGATTAAAAAAAATCATAATAATGTTTATTGTAAATATAATCTAATCCAAGATAGTGTAAAAAGGAAATTTAAATGTGAAGTGTTACTATAATTTTCTTTAAGACTTTTTTTACTCAAGACCTTCAAGACCTTCAATAAAATGATTGACCTATATCAAAAAAATATATCATAAAGTAGAAAATCTGTCGATTATTATGCTTTTTTAGAATTAAAATCTGTTCAGTATTTTTTGTGGAAAAAATTCCGAAATTTGTCGATTTTGTAAATTTTTTCACATTAAATTGTAAATGTCTCGAAAACGAAGCATTTTTCGAATTTTTGTCAAAGAACAAAAAGTGTTTATTTTGGTCCATTTTACAATAAAAAACTATCACAGCCATTCGGCGAATAATTTTTTTTTCCACTTTTTTGTTTATAACAATTGATTGACCAAGCCGAAAAATATAAAAAAACTATGTGAATTATCAGAAAAATACACTTTATAAAATAAAAATAGTTTCATGCTGTAGGTTTTTGTTTTAAAAATTTAGTCGGTTCATGCCTTTTTTTAGGGGTGAACCGCTCGCCTACTATGTAGTAGTAAAAATTATGTTGCATTTGCTACTACTACACTTAGGTAATAACATTTTTGCACCTCCAAGTAAGCCTACATCCCTTGACATTCCTACTTCTTTGAATCCACGGTAATGCAGCGATGAGCCGTACGCCAAAACACATTTTTCTCAATAGAATCGGCGCATTCTCGTTGCTCGCCTCTAAATCACACCTGCGGCTACGCATTCGTCGCCGAAGAATATCGGATGACAACAATGCTTTCTTTACTTGTCGTTCTTGTCCTTAATTCAACGACATCTTTTCGGATAGACGTCTCGGTCTCTGAAGACCGCTTTTTATTGGGAGAGGAGAGGGTATAATATAAATCTAATGAGGTTCTACGCGGGCCTGTGCAACAAGACGTAACGGCATGTTGTAAATCTCGCTAAGGCAGGCGGTGAAAACCTCATGTGTGTTTAATTTATTTAAGGTGTTCGTTATGCGATACTTAGATTTGTGGTAAAATGTAAACAATGTCGAAGTAACAGGAATTAATGGACCGGATACAGCTGAAGACGCTTATAACAATGAATTCGATGCTTGTCAGTTTAGACTTTTGACGTTTCGAAAAACATATTACTCCCTATTTCAGAAGAAGCTCTGAAATTTGAGATTCAAAATCTCACCTCCTGAATTTCAAATTCTTCTTAATTTCTAGTAAAGATTTGGCCAAAATTCTCTTTCGGAATGCTGTAATGCGTTTGTTCCTACAGATTCTCTTGGAGAAGGCAATTCTCTGGTCATAACATTCTTGTATTTAGGGCAGATACGTTGTTGCTAGATATTCCTCTTTTTTCTTATACTTTGACGTCTTTTTGATGGCTCGTTCGATATTTCTCTTCTTGTATTCATATCTTATTCATTACCTCTAAGGGCAGAGGTGAATTCCTAATCTAAGTGTTCAGATATATATATCCATGTGAGTTGGCTTTCTGCAAACGCTGATCCCCAGGGTGCAGTCTGTTTTTTTCTTGACAAGGACATCCAGGAACTGCAGGAAGTACCACTCTGTTCCAGCTCCATGATGAAGATGATGGCCGTTGATTTGATTCAGAAATTCTGAAAGTATGTTGTTATATCTAAGAGTTAGATATAACACATCTACTGTCTACGTACATATCTGATTCAACAGGCTTTCGAAGGCTTCCATATAGAGTGTTTCCAAAAGTGGGCACAGCTGCTCCCTCCGATTATCCATAATTCTGATCCCTAAAGAAGCTGGAGCGTACTTTTGCCAGTTCTACTAAATTCTTGTCCTTGTCATCTGTAATAAGATGAAGTATTTCCAAAGGTTCAATTAGTAATTTTGTGAATAACGGCATCGCGTCAAAATTCATTAGGATGTCATCTGGATTCACTTGATTTTGGCAATAAAATATTCATACTATATTCATTATTGGTTAGAGTGGTTGTGAGCCTTTGAAACGCTGGGAACTAGTTCCTTGGGATTATTAAATGCCTGAATTGCTCTTTCTCAGTTTTCTAGATCGAGCTGTTAACAATCTTTTTATATACCAGGTCTTGTAGTATGTCCATTTTGGAGAAATAATTTGCTGTGTCCAATACGACAGTTGTATTTTCTCTATCGGCCAGGAGAATGGTAATTTCTTCATTTACTTTCAATTATTTGATGGCTTGTACCTTATTTTTAGAGAGGTTCGATTTTGAAGTTTTGGCAGTAATACTTGTTCTGCCTCAGCCTTTTTGGGGAAGTCACCGTCATGTACCTCCCAGGACGTTGATGATATCTTCTTTTGGAATTGTCCTGGGTGCTATGGCGGCATATGTCTTTGGCCAGTACATTCTATGAAGATATTTGATGTTTGGAGCTGCTCGCGCACGCTCGCAAACTCATATTATATTATTAAGGAAGAAAAAATAGAGCTGCCACTGAATGCAGTGGGGCTCTGAATACTTGGAAACTGGACATGTATAAGTTTGTGTTTGTTCTGGTCTGAGCCTTTTGACACGGCGCGGCCTGTCAAACTGCGGTGTTCTGGGGCTTTGTGTCCTCGATGCCGGTCTTATTGTCTCTCCCGGTGTAGCTGCCCCCTCCGCTCAGGTCAAATCTCTTACCTTTTCATAAGTTGAGAACCAAAGATCTGGCACTTTCGACTAATTTAATCGGTCGAGCGGAAATCTAAAATATAACAGTGATTTTCTCGGGTTCGGACGCAGTAGTGGATACTGTTGGATCCTGATACACAGTGGACCAAACTTAAGCTCATAGTTTTAACAAAGCTATAGCAGTTTTCAAAGTTGGTATGAAATGACAAATGATCTCTGAGGATGTGTCTTGCTATCAGGGATTTTAACGATAATGTTAAAACTGTTGTCTTCTATAACTTGTACTGTCATATTTAGTAGTTATTCTCTTTTGCAAGTCCCATAAATGCACTATAATAAAAAATACGCGCAAAAACATCATAGAAAATCTTAGACTTCTTTGGAGGATATAAAACTAATTTACTTTTCACCTTTGATAATATTTTGATTAATATTTCTTTCCAATACAATTATAACAATTATGGTAACCAGAATTAAATGAATATTGGTGCTTTCTCTGGTTTCTATGATTGCTTATTTAAGTAAAACATTCTAAAAGCTGATCGACACATTCTACAACAAATGTCAATCAAATGTCAAACTAATTTACCTTAAATGTTAACAATTTCATTCCTTTTGACAATTTTAACAATGTTTCGAAGCAGTTTTGATTGATATTATACATCTTTTTCATTATTATGCCATTTTTTGTTTTATATTTATATGTATACGTTTTTTTTATCTTTTGGTGGGAGGCTATGTTGCGGCTTCACTGCAAGAATAATTTACATTTATTTCCACATAAGAGAAACTATCTAGGCTTTCTTCCAGAATTCCCCATCTAAGCGTTTGTTTTTGCTCTTCCTTCTACCAACAACTGTCAATATTACGATTTCATTATTATACAATACCCACGTAACAGGTGAGGTCGAAGTTGATACGATAAGTATGGTTTTGGACAAGCTGGGGTAGCTCGACGAGATAAACCAATATGACGTTTACAACGGTCTCAAAAGCATAATTATTACCTTTGAAAAATGTAATTTTACTTTAGTCTAAATTTTCTGCCATTTCTGTGCAATTGCTTCGTTCAATCGTTATCTGTCAGTACCTGTATCCTTTTAAAATAAATCTCTTATAATAATAACACTGTATAAGTTACTAAAATTTGGTATCAGACAGATTCCGATACACATTTTTGTTATCGAGGAGAGGAACACCGAGAAACCCGGTGTATAATATTTTTTTCAGCGGCGCCGACAGACTTGGTCAAACTATCGAACACATGCCCCTTATCGCAGCATCTAATGCCGCTCGCCGGACCTCGCACTCTCCGGTCAGACCGCCGTCTTGGCTAGATGGTCAACCGATTCAGGTTTTTCGGCTGCTGCCCGTTCTGGACCCGCCACGAATTCTTCCTCTTAGATAAATAGCCCTTTGTGAAGTCGTACGATAAATAAAATCACCCGTCCGCTGCCATTCGATGCGAAAATATACACACTGCGTGTTTTAATTCGCAGAAATTGATTTAGTTTGTTTATTTATTTGTTTAATTTTAATTCGCCCAACTGGATGAAGCCCTTTTGCCCCTTTGGGTGATATAATGAATGAAATATAGAGTTAAACGCATTAAAAGAAGAAAAAACTGTCAAAATAATTAAAACAAAATTGATAATTGATTGACAATTTCCGGAAAATAGTTATTTGTTTAACTATGGAGTAAAGTTTTAATAGACGAGGTGCAGCCTGCCAAGTTAAACACATAATTTTTTCGCCGATCAATTTTAATTTTCATCATAACTGCAAATAAAGCTAATTATTTTATATTGAATCAGCAAAGCAAATACAGGGTGTAAGAAGTTTGACTGCCATTACTTCAGCATGAGATAGAGTAATCATAAATGAACAAAAAAAAATTTATATTACAGGGGCGTAAGATTAACAGTTTTCAAAATACAGC
This sequence comes from Anoplophora glabripennis, assembly GCF_000390285.2. Lineage (NCBI taxonomy): Eukaryota > Metazoa > Arthropoda > Insecta > Coleoptera > Cerambycidae > Anoplophora > Anoplophora glabripennis. Next base: position 142,166 of record NW_019416464.1, on the reverse strand, counting down.
GAGTATTAATATTGACGAGTTTCATCACAACGTGACAACATCGCTTAAACTGCTGATGCACACCACGTGTACACGTGGCAGACTTGTCCTATGGAAAAAATGTAAACAGCTATTATTGTGAAACATTTAGTAAAAAGGTAAATAAATTTGTATTTGTCTAAAAAACAAACGTAAAAAAAATTCAAAGGCAACTTTTCATTATTTTAAATAATCAATCGAATAGTATAGAAAAAAATTGTTTTAGTTTGGTTACATCATTAAAATTAACGATTAAATTTGAAATTGTTGTAAAAATTATATCTGTTTCTCTGAAAAGAAGAGTTACATTTTTTAGGGTAGATTGAAAAAAATATTACAAAATTTATTCAGTTTTCTGCTTATGATTTTTTAATTTTCTGAAATCTTCTCTTAACTTCAGCCTCCCTAACTCTGTTAATTTTAATAGTACAAGAAAAAGTCAAGAGGCCATTTTCATGTAGAATTGTATGCTTTACAACTTTTATAAGAAACTTCAACTGATTTCATTGCGGACACCTATACAGTGTTCATTAATGGCGTACAGAAATACCAGAGGCCCATTCTGTGGTTAAAATTATGTAGATTTTGTTAGACACACGTAGGCTCTTAAGGCCGCCGTTTCCGAGCTGCAGGGTTTTCAAAATTAAAAAAAAAAATAAAATTAGTAGTAAATAATTCAACTACATTGTAGGATTCAATGGTTCATAAATCATCTATTAGTGAAAGCACTAATTAAAATACTCGTTTGCAAAAACTGAAAAACTTCATGAAACAATTTGAACTATTGTTTCTCAAAAATCAATATGTGTATATTAATTACTTTTTGTCTACTTCCTCAGGAAACAGAAGAAGTCTCTCAAATGTGTCTAAATTAGACCAACCTTCACAAAAATTGCTTGTACCTCCTCACTTCCCAGACACGATACCTATTAACTTTTTTGGAATTTTATATTTGGAATATTTTCACAAAGTTTTATTTGGAGTCTATTCTGTCTTCAAGAAATCAGTTGTCATAATTTAGAATAATTTTTTAATTCTATTTTATTCAGTTGTTTTTGTCTATTATACGAAGCTTCAAATATTTCCAGTGCTATTATAAATAAAATAGTCAAATCTAGTAACAGATAACAGACCATTCGGATAAGCCGGTCCATAATTTCCATATACAGCCCATTCAAAGTACGAGCTAAGTTTCAAAATAAACAATTTCTATATTTTAATTCAAAAAATCTTGACACTGATAGCCCTTGCGTCCAAGTAAGTCATTTTCTTCGGCCCACGTACTTTGAAAGCGGCCGACGCTGTAGCGTTATAAAAAGTAACAGCAAACTGAAAAACTATGAATTTTTTCAAATTTGCATATTACAGTGATACTAATATGGACCAGTCACAACATAATAGTGTATAAATAAGTTTTATAGTTCCAGGGTTTTTGCGTCCTTTCTCAACTCACTAAAAAAATAGTTTTTTATCCTCTTATTTATGCAGACAGTTCTAATTTAACACTTTATACATGAATAAAATAGAAAAAATATTTAAAATACCTTCGGAATAGCTGAGGCGCGCAACCGATCTAACTGGTTTTGTACAGTTATGATGATGATATTTTGAGATTGTGTTCAAATTGCAAAACGTCTCGAAGATCCCCAGGTTTTTGGCAATATACGTCTCGGATATCTAGTATTAACAGAAATTTATGGGCCACTTCTAGAGGTTTTATATCTGATACTTAGTTTTGATAAAGGGGACATCATCACAGAGTCCGCCAAATGTTGCATAGATAAGTTTGTTAATAGTTTCACTTCAGTTTTGAATATATTTTTCTTTAAATTTGAATTTTACTGCTTGTTATTATGCGAAATGTAGGATTTGATAAATGACGTATCGTGTTTCATCTCAAAATTGATACAAGGCGTTATACGAGGTACATAATTTTTTATGAAACCACTTTTATTGAACCACTTCTGATGCCTGTTTTTTTTCTCAGACTATTTTTAGATGTACAACTTAAATAACTTACTCGTACACTGCTCGAATGGTATAAATTTAGTATTTAGAAAGTATCATATATTCCTTGATTCTATTATACAGGATGGTTCAGTCATAATGTCCACAGAGCGTTTGAACATTGAAGCGGAACAGCAGATTTCCCAACGTCTTAAATTTTGCAATTGGTTTCAAAATCAAAGTGCAGTTGTTGTTTTAGCCGTAACGACATTTTAAATAGGTAGGCACCGTACTACTATTTGGAAAACAATAAGTCACTAGGTCCCTTAAAATTAATGACATTATGGCTGATTTAGTACCTATATATTTTTTTCGAAAATTTTAATAATTGTTCAAATTTATTAACCTAAGTTCATCACTTACAGAATATTTTATTAAATATGATTTGATGCATATTATGTTAGAGCCAATCCAACATGTGGAGAAATATATTTATTACAAAAAATTATTTATTTCCAGACTTAAACACGTCTAGGAAATAAATATTAAAAATTATATATACCAAATGCGCAATCGCTAGCAATATCGAAACTTGTCCAGTCGAACAGCATCACCATTATCGTGCATACATATAGCGTGATGTGAATGTACTTAATTATAAATAAAATTATAGTTTATTATGCGGATGAAGTTTGGAAAACATCACTAAGTTATAATCAAATAGATTTGTTTCTTGAATAGCTCTGCTTAATAGAAAAAAAAAAAAATCCATTGCTGCTTGCTGGAACCGACATTTCAGAAAATATAATAAAAACAGTAAAACACAAACATATACACTTATTACTGATAAAGTTAGGAGTTTCCCATATCTTCTATTTTCTTACTGTTATTTCAAAAACATTGATTTCAGTCAATCCACTTAAAAATAGTGTGTTTTAGTAAAATATATACTACAATTCCTTCACATATTTTAAAAGATTCCTCCTTGTTTGGGAAGCATGCTATTAAAAGTTGTAAGAATATGTATTTCTTTTTTTATACTTTATTTTAGGAAAAATGTATTTATGTATTTATACAAACACTGAAAATACAGTTTACTTAGCGAAATAAGCTAAAATTTATTTTCATCGTGATTTGCAAAACCTAGTTCTTGCACTAATTTCACTTGTAGCGCAGTTAAATATCGATAGTCTTATAAAAATTGCTAATATGGAGAGGTCCATCATTTTCCTCTCCATTGCTGCCCCTGTAACCGCAGAACCCGTACCACTTCTATTCGACACGGCAAAGTATAACTTACACAACGATGTCTAAGTCACTCCGATCGAACTAGTCCTGCGCTCAGCGGTCGTGACAGAATATTTGTTACATTTTGAAAATTTGTACCCCCTATGCACAACGTTATGCTACCGATTTCTTAAACGAAACAAAAACTAATAAGAAAAATCTAAGTTTTTCGAAAAAAGTATTTACAGACTCTTGTTCATGTAAATGTTTCAACAAATTTTAATGACAAGGTGACACTTTTGAAGGATACAGCCTGATTTTATACACCCCGTATATCTTTCATCATATTTTAAGCATTTTATCTTTGAGTCTCTGACTGCTCAGAGTTGACCTAGTCTTTGAGTAGCTTGGAAAGGATTACGTTCAAATTTGTATAAAAAGAGTTAATAAAACCGTCGAAAGTCCCTTTCATTCGATTTTTTACGAGCATTATATTTTAAGCAAAAATGTCATAGACATAAACAAAAAAAAACGACTGTCTGGATCTTGTCTATAGCTGCTGACGAAATATAAAACATCACACCAATTAACAGAGCAGATTGGAAAGTATCAAGGTGAGAGATCTTGTGAAATCCGAAACTTTTAGCACCTATTAAAAAATCCTCCGATTTTTTCGTTCCTAACGCAGCGCCGTAAATCACTAATAAAACATCGATTAGGTCCTACCATGTTATCTTATTACACCTATTAATCAACACACTCGGATGATATATCGTAGATTTTTCTGTCGCAGCGTTCATCTAATTTCTGTGAAATAAATTATCGTTGCGAAGTGAAAGTCCGAACACAAATTTGGTTTTAAAAAATTAACGAAAATTAAACGAGACCGACAAGCGGCATCGTTTTCTCGTTTTATTGAAGATTAGCTATAATAAAACAGAGCCCCGAAGGTAAAAACAATTCATGCCACTTGTTACAGTCGCAAAGGAACAAGTTTTGTCGGAAAGCAGAACCACTTGGAGGCATTTAAGAGACCAAGTGGAAAAAATATTTTTAACTTTTTTATTTTCCAATAACTTGTATTTAAAATTATATCACGCGCTAAAATATACTTGCCCAAATCCCCCGTTGCTCTCTTTACCTCATTTTAAGATCTCAAACAACCTGAAAACACGGCAACGCTTGTTATATAAAAACATTTTGAAATAATATCAAATGTCACGGAGTAGAAATTTTTTCAACTAACTCTAACGAGGATGCTCAGATGAATGATGTGTTCGGTACATTTAAGGACGATTATGAAAAATACGTTAGAATGTTGAAGTATGGCTATACAAGCTTACGAGAGGACCTGTGGAACATCACCTAGAATGTAAAACATTTTTAGATGTCCAATGAATTATAGCCGGACCTTTAAAATAATAAATTATTTTATTTTATTTATTTTTACTTTTTATTTATGTATTCTATTCAACAGGCCAGAGTCCAAAAATAGGATACGCAATATACTAATACAAACAAAAAATATATACAGAGACATAATTGAATATGATACACACAAAGAAATATAAACAAATAATGCATAAGAAATATAAACAAATAATGCATAGTAATAAAAGAGAAAAACAAATAAGGAACAAAATTTAAAATGTAGGTCAAAAAGGTCATGTAAAAAATAACAGACAGTTCTGTTTTATATTAATTTAAAATAATTTCCTTAAGTTGAGCTAAATTATAGGAAAAGAGTCAGTAGAAGTACCACATTATTATAAACAGTCTGTGATTTTAAAATTTTAGGAAAAAAATTAAGTTCGACTGCATATAACAATGACCGTTAAATTTTTAACTATATCATTTATCAATATTCTGAATAATATGGGGCAAAGGATTGTACTTTGAGGCATTCCTGAAGTAGCCTCTATTGGTACAGATTTATGACGTTGATACACTACATACCTATTGAAATCTGTTGCAAGTTGAGATTTAATCAGGTTTATTTGATGCATAGAGAAATCAGAAGAAGGCAGTTTACTTATTAATATTCCTTGATCAATTTTATCAGAGGCTTATCTAAAATTCGCGTAAATAACATTGAACTAACAGTAGGTAGAAATTAATTCAACTATACAAAGTAAATTAGTTACTGTTGATCGACTTTGAAAAAAATACATACTGGTAGTTGAATGGAAAAAATAATATTAAGTAGAAGCATTACAAAATATTTAGAAACATTATTAATTATGTTTCCACTGTTTTGCGACCTTGATTAGTTATCCAAGTGAAGGTTTTAGTGGAATAAAGATCAATAAATAAAAGAACACTATATTTTAAATAATTGCCAACGTTTCGGTGTTATTTTACACCATCTTCAGGGCTCTAAAATACAAACAATGTTTTTAATAAAATTCGTTAAGGTATTAAAATAAAAAACAAATACATTTACAATAATTCTAAAAAATTGTTCCTGTCACAATTACCATAAAACCCGAAAAAGAAAAATTCTTAGATAGCTCTAAAAATAATATAGGTATTACTCACTCACCGAAATTTTAAGTGTCTTTTGTCCAACTTAACAGTTCTAAATATTAAGAAGATGGTATCTAGATACTTATATGTGTACTTATAATTCATGGAATAATTTCAATGCGGTTTTCTTTCACAGTAAAAATTGTTGTAACGTCTTAGGTACTGTTCAGCAGAATGACAGTAGAAAAATACTTCGATTCTAATGTGTGTATATATCATGCTTCTTTTTCCTTTTACTTTTTTCCTTACTTTTTCTCTTTTATTTTTTATTTTTTACTTTTCAATCCAGCAAATTTATGAAAAAAAAGTCTAAACCTGAGTAAACCAAAACACTGTTACAAGTGAATTTTATGAATTAAATTATAATAAACTAAAATTAAATTATCTATATCCTTCTTCGTATTAACACTATTAATTTTTTTAATATAAATCATTTCCTCGAGCAACCTTTTTGAACGAATAGGTTGATGCCCAAGCAGTTCGGTTTTGTGAAATTCAAAATGGTGATTGAATTCTTTTGAATGTTCTACAAATGCAGTTGGATGTAAATTATTTGGCTTTTTAAATCCCTTTCATCTTCTTAAATGATTACGATATAAGGTTATACGTACTTTTTTGTCATGGTTGTCAAAAAATGGAGGAATTAAATGAAAACAATAATTTATTACTACTTTTCATTTTATTATGGCAAATGTTCAAAGTGGCCCCCATTAACCATTGTACAATGTCCAATTCGGTGTTCAAAGTTATCAGTTACATTTTAAATAACATTTGGTGTTATGTTACGATATTCTTCTCTGATACAATTTTTCAATCCTTCGATAGTGTCTTTTCTGTTCACATACACTTTGCTTTTGAGATAAGCCCACAAAAAAATCTAGTGGGGTTAAGTCAGGGGAGCGTGGTGGCCATTTAAGCGGCCCTCTTCTGCCTATCCATCGATTTGAGTACACTTCATTAAGGTAATTTCTTACATCGAGGCGAAAATGTGGAGGGGCACCATCTTGTTGGAACCAGATATTACCAGCAGGCATATCGTGCTCATTAGGAAAAATTAATTCCAGGGCTGGAATCAGCTGAAAATGCAAAAAATCCAAATAAATGTCGCCTGTCAAATTGCCCTCAAAGAAATAAGGTCCCAGTATGCGATTTGTGTATGTTTCTCTTGCATCCAAAGCGGATTTTCTGGACTCCAAAACCTAGTATTTTGCCTGATCACGGTTCCGTTTAAGCAAAAAGTTTCTTCGTTAGTGAAAATTATGTGATTTTTTAAGTTGAGTTGTCTTTCAAATAAACTTCTAATTTCCTCGCAAAACTGTAATCTTCTGTCTGTGTCATCTGCTGGTATGCCACTTTTGAGACTTCAGAGTTCTGTGAACTGAGAACTTCGACAATTTGAAGTAGGCTGAGATAAATCTAATGGGTGAGTGAGGATTTTCAGTAACGGCGAGTATCACATTTTGCATAATATACAATAATGTTTTTATGTAACGGAAAGATCAAATCATGCCTCTTCAGCTACTACTCTTTCTATCTTATTTACCGTAAAAGATACAGTCGTACTCTTGGCACACCGTACGTAATTTCGTACTCCCAACCAATTTCACGGTTATGATTTATGAAAAAATCAGTTATCGACGAAGCAGGACCATTTGTCACCGCATGGGACCGATATGAGCAGGCCCGTTGTTTTTCTGACGCGTTTTTCGTCAAATATTAACAGATAATCGTGTACCTTCACGCTTGTCAATCTACGATTAAGTAGCGGCTAGCAGCTGCTCTAGTGATTCGATTTTCTCTTGTTTTCGACTTATCCGAGCTGATGGGAACAGTGGCGGTACGGCGGGTTTCCGAAAAGAACCAACCAAATGGATACACTCAGAAAAAATCTTTGAGAAATATTTGTACAACGTTGTGTGAGGTTTTCTTGCATTTTTTGAAATATTAAGAAATACAGCGTTATTGAGTATACATTTTAATTGTATAAATTACCAACCAACATTGCGGGTAGTACCCTAAATCTTGGCATCACCAATATTAATGATTCGTTTACAATGAACAATGACAATATCTACGCTCGGGATAATGTGATCGTTAATTGGTTGAATAAAATGTGAAAAAATTACACCAGTCACAAGCTGGTGAAACAGAATGTTGTGTTTTAATGTCATATTGATCTTATTCTTATAATTTTATCGAAATTTAAGTGCCAGAAGATGTTAACTCATATTTCAGTGTTTTGAGAAATATCAAGTTAAATTTATTGGTCTATCTATATATGTTTATAGTAAAAAAAACAAAAATATAGAAGAATATAGATTTCAAATTCAAATTCAATTTTTTTAAAGTTTTATTTAAAAAATCCTAGTATCATCTTCCACTAATAGTTTCGAAAAAAAAATAATAAGATATACAGTGTAGTATAACAACCCCCAACTTTATTATTTTTGTACAACAGTCTTCAAATTAAACAAGTGACAAATAGAAAGAACAGCAAAAACATTAACAACCATTTAACATAAAATGAGAGTGCCAGGCTCACCTAGAGCTCCTGCGGGGAAAGAGCATGGCAGAGAAATCCACGATCGTTGCTCTAACTACCCAGATATAAATACAAAACAACCGACTCATTTAATGTGTCACTAAAAGTCATCTCACTCGAATTTGACATACACACTTCCAAGTAAAATCGAAGAAGTTTGGTGTTAGTTAGCCGGCAGGGCCGGAGGGTAATAATAACAACAATAATAATATGCTCCATTTCTCCTGAGATATAATACAATGCATGGAAAACGTCAAGTAAATACAATGAAATTCACAATAAGAATTCATACAAATATATAACAGATAAATAACAATGACACAAGGTACTGGAGTCGCATACGGGAGGCAATCCAGCTATGAGTTCAGATTTCGGAAGATCTGTTTTAGCAATTCTTTTTTTTGTATTTAATAATCCTTTTTACAGATTCATTCCTCACGGGCGAAAATGTTAGTAAATTCATCAAAGCTCTTACATGCGTATGACATAAAGTGAGCACAAGAAATGCTTTATTACTTGTTTTTCGAACAACGTAATCAGGACAAAACTAGTTAAATGTGAAACAAAGGAGTTGTTATTGCAATATCTGGGCAGTCACGACAATACATATATTTTAACATGTAATAAATAATGAGCAATCTTTAATAATAATTATAACAATTTTACGTTAGAAAAATATACGCCCCTGAGTATAAGACAATGAAGGCTAAACATACACAGAATTTTTATCATGAAACATCTATAATCTTCACAATCATAAGATTACATAGAACAATTAAAAACCAAGTACTTAAAGAATAATTACCTGCTAACTAATACCGGTTAAACACTTTTAATTTTTCACTACTTATATATTTTCACCGTGCACCGATCGTCTTACTTTTCACTCTGCGCTATCTGCACTTCAACTATCTAGGCTTCCTCCCAGAATTCCCCACCTAAGCGTTTGTTTTTGCACTTCCTTCTACCAACTGTCAATATTACGTTTTCATTATTATACAACACCCATGTAACAGGTGACGTGGAAGTTGATACGATAAGTACGGTTTTGCACAGCAGGGTGTTTCATAATGATGTGCAAATATTTTAAGGAGTTTAAAAAATAATTTTAGGGGAGTTTAGGGGAGTACTTCCAACACATTTTTTCGATTTGAGCCCCCCCCTGAAAAAATATTCATATCTCAAAATGGCTGAAAAAATTAGCTTTAATTTTTTTATTAAATTTTTAGTTCATATTTGCATAGCTTATCCTATTGATAAAAAAGAACTTTTGCAAAAAGCATGTCAAAAATGACGAGGCGTTTTTTGCTAACTTTTATACTAATTATGTGTACTTAATGGGCAAGGAAAAATAATTTATTTTTTTACTCGTAAACCATGAAGTATACGAAAAAATGGGAAGAGTAAAAAAGGTTTCTAAATGAAATGTAGTATTAAACGTTATTTTTCTTGTTGGAATTGGCTAACGTAGAAAAAAGTTGTGAGAGAAATAAAACCAACGGTTCTAATTTCTTTATTTGCAGACATAAACCAGAAAAAAAAGACTACCAAAAATTACCATTCAACTAACGTATACCAAAATTCAATTTTCTAAGTTTAACCGTGAAAAAAATAAAAGCTAATTTTTTTGGCCATTTTGAGATTTGAATATTTTCTTAAAGGGGGCTCAAATCAAGAAAATATATTGTAAATAAGTACCCCCGCCCCCCCCAAAATTACTTTGTAAACACCTCCATAAAATATTTGCACATCATTATGAAACACTGTATACAGAAGATTTAAAGAATCAAAGACAAATTAGCCTGAAGTACCACTATAAAATAGTCAAATATATTTTGGTTATCAATTTGTAGCTGGTGTTCAGAATTACGCCTTTTATCAATATTTTACGCCCCAGGATGGTTTCTAGGAACGCCGCTGGTCCAGGGCCCATGGACATGAATGAAAGCCGGCTCTTTGATAAATTCATTATAGAATAACGGCTGCTAATCTGATGTGGCGAATCGGCTTACGGCACACCAAAGATTGAAAATTGAATGCTAACGTTGAACAGCTAGACCTCGGCGATCTCAACTGCTATCGGTAGTCGCTCAAAAAAATTAAACAGTTTAATAATAACGTGGAATATAGACATTTGCATATCGATGATGGCTTGAGTTCCATTATATATCGAGATAAATGTTTATATACAAAAAAGGAATAACGAAGTATTGGTTAAAAAGCTTTTTAATAATTACTTAATATGTTCTACGTTTTTGTATAATTTGGTTAAAACGTCTCAATTTAAACAGAACAAGCTTTAAGAAAGATGTTGACAAACTTAATAGGTTTTTTTTTTAAATTTAACTCTATATTGCATTAAATCATATGACGCAAAAAATGAATAAATAAATTCTGACCCCGCTTAACAAAAAAGTTGAAAGATATTGAGAATTGCTGAGTTAAAAGGGAATAAAACGTATGTCATGACACGTCAACTTATTTGCACTTTTGCACTCAGTGGATTCGAATAAGTCCAGTCTGAGGCTATAAATGAACTTGGTGTATAGCGAAGTGGAAAATCGATTCTCACTGGTGCATTTTGTGGCCGCAGCATTTGGTCTACATTCACCGTGTACCCACCAATTCGTGATAACTTTAATTATGCCCCACTATAACTAAACGTTAACCGTTAATAAAAATAACATGTCATTAATGCAATTTTACTCATTCTAAACTATTCCCGAAACACAGGAGCCTTTACAGGCGAAAAAATATCCAGTTTAAACGCCAGCAGTAGACGTTTGAAACAAAAAACAGCCAAGAAAACATTCATACTGTTAATATTAGGAGAAATTAAGTAACTGTGGAAGTATCAGTCGTATTTTCCTTAAGATTAAATAGTAGCAATTTGTAAACCAAATTATAACCAGTCGTGTCAACTGACAGTTTTTATAGGAGTAGTAGTACGTGATCTTTGCAGTATTAATTTTTTGTATCAAATAGTCGTGTTATAATTCGTTTTTCAAACTCAACTTTAACTCTTGTCTACTCCGTCACTGGGCAATTCTCGAACATGGTCGTATATCCATGTTTATCAGTATTGTTACCTTCTTGAACCGAATGTGTGAAACTAATGGTGTGACAGAGAGCGAAACTGCCATGGAAAATAATTTTGTAAAAACAGATTGCTTTTATGTGACATTGCAATATATTACTCTAAATTCATCATATTTTGAAGTCAGTGTGAACTAAGCGCCGACATTTAACAAACTTTTCAAGTGCTTTTTAAAAAAGTAACATTTTATTTTATTAATTTTTTCATACGTTACTAATTGTTAAGTAAAACTAACTTCTGTTTTAAAATAATAATTTTTGCTATTTTATGAAATGTATGCCCATAGTAAAAAATAAATAAAAATTCTTTGAAGTTTGAAATATATATTTTTAAATCATTCCAAGTTTATAATAAAACTTATTTGTTACAATTTTTTAAGCACTGCGTTTACTTTGTGAAGCTCAGTTTCAGCGACCTCTAACGGTGATCTAGTCTAGGTGAACTATACAGGGTGTTATTTAAGTACGTAGCCAAACTTCAAGGGATAATTCTTTGACTGATTTTAAGACGAAAAGTTTACATAAACATAGCTCCAATGCTTCGTTTTCAAGATATAGGGTGTCAAACTTTTTAAAAAAAAATCATTCTTCTGTAAAAATCTTAATAATCTTTTAGTCGATTTTGTTGAAATTTGGCAGTGTTATTTATGGTAGAAAGAGGCTAATTTAGCCATAACTAGATTAAAATTATATTATTAAAATTATTAATATTTTTGACAAAAAAATGTGCGCTACTGACTGTCTTTAAAACTTTTACAATTTTTTCCGCATTAAGTAACTAAAAATGCAACCTTAAAATCACTTATTGCATGTCCCTGCGACAATATAATAAAAAATTAAAACTGCCAATCTATCAAAAACTGGGGTGTATTTGTTATTTTTTAAGTATCAAATTAAAGGGTTTGCTGAGAAGAATACAAAAATGAAATGACGTCACTAAAAGCTTGTTGCAAAAGAAATTGTTATAAAAAGTAATCCTAACTAAAAAAATTGTTGTGTTTTATTAATTATTAAACAATATTTTTTTTTGTTGTCTGAGGACATGCAATAAAAAAACGCAATGCAATACCGAAAAAATTCTAGAGACAAAAAGATGTATTTTTAGTTGCTTAATGCGAAAAAACAAACAACATAAAGGTTTTAAAAAAATCAGTGGCGCACATTTTTTTTGTCAAAAATATTGGTTAAGGTGCCTGCCCCTTGAGACGCCACTAGACCATAAAAACACTGCCGAAATTTAACAAAATCAGACAATAGGATTATTAAGATTTCTACGAAAAAACAATTTTTTAGAAAAACTCTGTACCTTGACAACGGAGCATCTATATTTATATAAACTTTTCGTCTTAGAATTACTTAAAGAATCATCTCTTGAAGTTTGGCCACGTACTTAAACAACACCCTATATAATATTAATGCTCCTGATGTGATTCACATTATTATCAGGGAGCCAGGTAAATGTTTTTTTTTGGTACTTCTCTGCAACTTTAACTAATTTGTTTTTTTATCAAGGCATTAAAAATAAATTACCAAGTTCGTAAACACCCTGTAACTCTACCTATATAATAACATTTAAGGCATCTTTCTATTTACTGTGACAAGGACAGTAATTGTTACACTCCAAATTTCTCAGTTTAACGTTAACATTTTCCCATGTAGGTAGGTACACAGTCACCCAAAGTCTGAATTTTCTACAAGATATATCTCCTACTTCTATATCCTTTATATAAACATCCCCATTCGAAGTCATAAAGCATCCCTATTATATTTTCGGCCTGATTTCAACCTTCAACCACCCCATACCTTCACTTATAGGCTCTTACACATCTTTAATTACCTCAAAACATAAGTCCGCTTGTATGTCGAGAATTTTTAATAACTTATGTTGGGACTATGATTGGTATGTAGTCCATAATAATAATTCAATATGGTTTTTGATGTTTTATTCAACGGTGAGATTTGCGGAAGATACCGAGGACACCCCTTTAGAGAAATTTAAGAGTGGTACGATCCTGAATGGTGTAACATCAGATGTAAGGACCCATTCATCTTGTATCTTGTGTTTGTGTAGTGGACCACACTGCCATTGTCATTGCCTTTCTCGGGGAGGGCACCAAGGGCTCCGTATTGCGTCACAGGCAGTTGCTCTCAATGAGGATTCTAAGACAAAAAATGCCGTTGGTAACGTGAAAAAAACAAGTAGCACAACGCAGCAAATATTTACTGTCAAATAAAAAAAATTGTTGGGTAACACAGGCCGCTAGTTTCAAAATTGGTCTGTCAAAAGTAGCTGACATTAATTGTAAAGTAAAAACTCGAACCGGGTGATTTTCTGTAATGTCCACCCACCTTAACTTGTTTATTTGAAGCAATAAAATTTTGTAAAAAATGTGAGCATGCAGGATTTTTGCTGTAGTTTTTGCAGAAGTGTACTTTTTTTAAGTATATCTGAATAAATTTATTGATTCTTCGTTTAATTCTAAGCATTTTTTATAAAACAAGTAATTTACTCAAAGTCAACGGTCTTTGAAATATTAAGAAATAAAAATTGAAATTTAAAATTTTAAGTTCTTATCTAGTAGCAATGAATAAATCAATAAAAGTAACAGTGACAGTAATTTCATCAAGTAGGTAATTCAAAAGTATTGCTGCAAATTGTTATCAAAAATGCCATCCATAATCGCAAAGAAAAAAAAAACAAATTATTTTGAGTTAATTTATTTAAAACAACTATAATGCTGCAGCAACGCAATGAGACTTAACTCGAGAAAATCCAAGGATACACGCTCCTTGCAAAAAAAAAACAATTAAAAGTACATTCGAAAAATTTCAACAAACAGCAAGTTTGAACAGAAAGACAAAATTGGTGCAGGATAACGAAGATACACAAGTTAATATAACGAGCGTTCAAATAAAAACGTGGTCGAAGTTGGCTCTGACACATTGGACGTAGGGAGTAGCTTATAGCGACCAACTTAACCTCATTTCTCAACGAGCTGTATAGCAGCTGTCAGTTTCAATAACGTTAATGACTATATAACTTTATTTTAAAGAATAATCGTGATAACAATAACAAACAATTAAAGGAGCTGCGGAAAG